>NC_141873.1:93943378-94097795 GCF_056163025.1 Triticum urartu | reverse complement strand
TAGTAGCTTATCCCAAAGTGATTTCCATAAAAGTGCCTCCCGCAGCTGAAACTAAAAGATTTCTAGAAGCAAAATTCAATCCGGCATAGAATTTTTGTATAATCATCCACAAATTTAAACCATGAGTAGGGTAATTACGTATCATGAGTTTCATTCTCTCCCAAGCTTGTGCAACATGTTCATGATCAAGTTGCTTAAAATTCATAATGTCATTTCTAAGAGAGATGATCTTAGCGGGAGGAAAATACTTAGAGATGAAAGCATCTTTGCACTTATTCCATGAATCAATACTATTTTTAGGCAAAGACGAAAACCAAGCTTTAGCACGATCTCTAAGCGAAAAAGGAAATAGCTTCAATTTAACAATATCATTATCCACATCTTTCTTCTTTTGCATGTCACACAAATCAACAAAGCTATTTAGATGGGTAGCGGCATCTTCACTAGGAAGGCCGGAAAATGGATCTTTCATGACAAGATTCAGCAAAGCAGTATTAATTTCACAAGATTCAACATCGGTAAGAGGAGCAATCGGAGTGCTAATAAAATCATTGTTGTTGGTATTGGTGAAGTCACATAATTTAGTACTATATTGAGCCATCGTGACAAGCAAGCAACTAACACACAAGCAAACAAAAAGCAAGCGGGCAAAAAGAGGCAAATAGAGAAAGAGATGGAGGATAGAGAGAGAGAGAGAGGGCGAATAAAACAGCAAGGGTGAAGTGGGGGAGGAAAATGAGAGGCAAGTGGCAAAAAATGTAATGTGGGAGATAAGGATATCTGATGGGTACTTGGTATGTTGACTTTTGCGTAGACCTCCCCGGCAACGGCACCGGAAATCCTTCTTGCTACCTCTTGAGCACTGCGTTGGTTTTCCCCGAAGAGGAAGAGATGATGCAGCAAAGTAGCATAAGTATTTCCCTCAGTTTTTGAGAACCAAGGTATCAATCCAGTAGGAGGCTATGCGCGAGTCCCTCGTACCTGCACAAAACAAATAAATCCTTGCAACCAACGCGAATAGGGGTTGTCAATCCCTACACGGCCACTTACGAGAGTGAGATCTGATAGATATGATAAGATAATATTTTTGGCACTTTTGTGATAAAGATGCGAAGTAAAATAAAGGCAAAGGAAATAACTAAGTAGTAGGAGATTAATATGATAAAGATAGACCCGGGGGCCATAGGTTTCACTAGTGGCTTGTCTCGAGAGCATAAGTATTCTACGGTGGGTGAACAAATTACTGTTGAGCAATTGACAGAGTTGAGCATAGTTATGAGAATATCTAGGTATGATCATGTATATAGGCATCACGTCCGAGACAAGTAGACCGACTCCTGCCTGCATCTACTACTATTACTCCACTCATCGACCGCTATCCAGCATGCATCTAGAGTATTAAGTTAAAAACAGAGTAACGCTTTAAGCAAGATGACATGATGTAGAGGGATAGACTCATGCAATATTATGAAAACCCCATCTTGTTATCCTCGATGGCAACAATACAATACGTGCCTTGGTGCCCCTACTGTCACTGAGAAAGGACACCGCAAGATTGAACCCAAAGCTAAGCACTTCTCCCATTGCAAGAGAGATCAATCTAGTAGGCCAAACCAAACCGATAATTCGAAGATACTTGCAAAGATAACCAATCATGCATAAAAGAATTCAGAGAATATTCAAATATTATTCATAGATAGACTTGATCATAAACCGGCAATTCATCGGTCTCAACAAACACACCACAAAAAGAAGATTGCATCGAATAGTTCTCCACAAGAGAGGGGGAGAACATTGTATTGAGATCCAAAAAGAGAGAAGAAGCCATCTAGCTAATAACTATGGACCCGTAGGTCTGAGGTAAACTACTCACACTTCATCGGAGAGGCTATGGTGTTGATGTAGAAGCCCTCCGTGATCGATGCCCCCTCCGGCGGAGCTCTCGAACAGGCCCCAAGATGGGATCTTGTGGATACAGAAAGTTGCAGCGGAGGAATTAGGTTTTTGGCTCCGTATCTGATCGTCTGGGGGTACGTAGGTATATATAGGAGGAAGGAGTACGTCGATGGAGCAACAGGGGGCCCACGAGGGTGGAGGGCGCGCCTAGGGGGGTAGGCGCGCCCCCTACCTCGTGGCCTCCTCTTTTGTGTCTTGACGTAGGGTCAAAGTCTCCCGGGTCTTGTTTATTGAGAAAATCACGTTCCCGAAGGTTTCATTCCGTTTGGACTCCGTTTGATATTCCTTTTATTCGAAACCCTAAAATAGGCAAAAAACAGCAATTCTGAGCTGGGCCTCCAGTTAATAAGTTAGTCCCAAAAATAATATAAAAATGGATAATAAAGCCCAATAATGTCCAAAACAGTAGATAATATAGCATGGAGCAATCAAAAATTATAGATATGTTGGAGACGTATCAGAGCTCGAGTGCGCAAGAATGGATGGGCAGGGAAGAAGAAGGCGTCAGTGAAAACGAGGAGTCCTTGTCTCTTCATAAGGGCGGAAGAAACTATGTGCCTCCCCACCTGCCTGGTAAAACTCTCTTATTCCCCATGCGCCATAATTGTTAGCACGATTGGGTTACCCACACCCGTATCGATGAGAATCCCGTGATAAGGGGACACGATCTCTGCTTCGACAAGACATGCCCAGAAAACCGCCTCGCAATACGTGTAGTAGCTGGTTGAGAAAAATGGTTCGACTAATGACTGGTCCATGGCGTGATGTCACATTATGAAAAGTTGTCAGCATATTAGATTTGTGGGAATATTATACTCTCTACGATGGTATGTGGAATTTGTTTTGCAGAGCCGGACATGATCCTTGTGTTCAAAATCTTCTATGGAGTATTCAGAGAAGGAACCCACCTTGTAATGCCGAAGGCAATCTGCGTGTCGGACTCATCATCATTGAAGCCTGTTTCAGGGGCTACTGAGGGAGTCCTAGATTAGGGGGTCCTCGGACGGCCGGACTATGTACTTAGCCGGACTGTTGGACTATGAAGATACAAGATTGAAGACTTCGTCCCGTGTTCGGGTGGGACTCTCCTTTGCGTGGAAGGCAAGCTTGGCAATTCGGATATGTAGATCTCCTCCCTTGTAACCGACTCTGTGTAACCCTAGCTGCCCCTCCGGTGTCTATATAAATCGGAGGGTATGGTCCGTAGGACAACAACAATCAGAATCATAGGCTAGCTTCTAGGGTTTAGCCTCTACGATCTCGTGGTAGATCAACTCTTGTAAAACTCATATCATCAAGATCAATCAAGCAGGACATAGGGTATTACCTCCATCGAGAGGGCCTGAACCTGGGTAAACATTGTGTCCTCCGTCTCCTGTTACCATCCGCCTTAGACGCACAGTTCGTGAGCCCCTACCCGAGATCCGCCAGTTTTGACACCGACAGTCACGTCGTCCTTCGCCAGTCTCTGCTTATTTCGCAGCTCCTGTTTTGAGTTAAAAATATGAGCAACCGCACCGGTATCAAATACCTAGGAGCTACTATGAGCACTGGTAAGGTAGACATCAATAACATGTATATCACATATACCTTTGGCGTTGCCAGCCTTCTTGTCCGCTAAGTACTTGGGGCAGTTCTGCTTCCAGTGACCATTTCCCTTGCAATAATAGCACTGAGTCTCAGGCTTGGGTCCATTCTTTGGCTTCTTCCTGGCAACTGATTTACCGGGCGTGGCAACTCCCTTGCTGTCCTTCTTGAAGTTCTTCTTACCCTTGCCTTTCTTGAAACTAGTGGTTTTATTCACCATCAACACTTGATATTCCTTTTTAATTACCACCTCTACTGATTTCAGCATTGAATATAACTCAGGAATGGACTTCTCCATCCCTTGCATATTGTAGTTCATCACAAAGCTCTTGTAGCCAGGTGGAAGCGACTGGAGGGTCCTGTCAATGACCAAGTCATCTGGAAGATTAACTCCCAGCTGAGACAAGCGGTTGTGCAACCCAGACATTTTGAGTATATGCTTGCTGACAAACCTTTTTTCATCCATCTTACAACTGTAGAACTTGTCGGAGACTTCATTTCTCCCGACCCAGACATGAGCTTGGGAAACCATTTTCATCTCTTGGAACATCTCATATGCTCCGTGCTGCTCAAAACTCTTTTGGAGCGCCGATTCTAAGCTGTAAAGCATGCCGCACTGAACTAGGGAGTAATCATCACTAGGCGACTGCTAGGCATTCATAACGTCTTGAGTTGCTGGGAAAATGGGTGCGTCACCTAGCGGTGCTTCAAGGACATATGCTTTCTTGGTAACTATGAGGATGATCCTCAAGTTACGGACCCAATCTATATAGTTGCTACCATCGTCTTTCAGCTTGGTTTTCTCTAGGAACACGTTGAAATTGAGGGCAACATTAGCGTGGGCCATTTGATCTACAAGACATATTGTAAAGAAATTTTAGACTAAGTTCATGATAATAAAGTTCATCTAATCAAATTATTTAATAAACTCCCACTCGGATAGACATCCCTCTAGTCATCTAAGTGATACATGATCCGAATCGACTAGGCCGTGTCCGATAATCATGTGAGACGGACTAGTCATCAACGGTGAACATCTCCATGTTGATCGCATCTACTATACGAATCATGTTCGACCTTTCGGTCTTTTGTGTTCCGTAGCCATGTCTGTACATGCTAGGCTCGTCAAGTCAACCTAAGTGTTTACCATGTGTAAATCTGACTTACACCCATTGTATGCAAATGTTAGAATCTATCACACCCGATCATGATGTGGTGCTTCGAAACAATGAACCTTTGCAATGGCGCACAGTTAGGGGAACACTTTTCTTGAAATTTTAATGAGGGGTCATCTTATTTATGCTACCGTCGTTCTAAGCAAATAAGATGTAAACATGACAAACATCACATGCAAATCATAAAGTGACATGATATGGCCAATATCATATGGCGCCTTTGATCTCCATCTTCGAGGCGCAGCATGATTACCATCGTCATCGCCATGACACCATGATCTCCATCATCATGATCTCCATCATCGTGTCTTCGTCAAGTTGTCTCCCCAACTATTACTTCTACTACTATGGCTAACGTCTAGCAATAAACTAAAGTAATTACATGGTGTTTTCATTGACACGCAAGTCATACAATAAATTAAGAAAACTCCTATGGCTCCTGCTGGTTGTCATACTCATCGACATGCAAGTCGTGATTCCTATTACAAGAACATGATCAATCTCATACATCACATATATCATTCATCACATCCTTTTGGCCATATCACATCACATAGCATACCCTACAAAAACAAGTTAGACGTCCTCTAATTGTTGTTGCATGTTTTACGTGGCTGCTATGGGTTTCTAGCAAGAATGTTTCGTACCTAGGCAAAAGCCACAACGGTGATATGTCAATTGATATTTACCCTCTATAAGGACCCTTTTCATCGAATCCAATCCGACAAAAGTGGGAGAGACAGACACCGGCTAGCCACCTTATGCATCAAGTGCATGTCAGTCGGTGGAACCAATCTCACGTAAGCATACGTGTGAGGTCGGTCCGGGCCGCTTCATCCCACAATGCCGCCGAATCAAGATAAGACTAGTAACGGTAAGCAGATTGAACAAATCATCACCCACAACTACTTTATGTTCTACTCATGCATATAATCTACGCATAGACCTAGCTCATGATGCCACTGTTGGGGAACATAGTAATAATTCAAAAAAATTCCTACGTGTCACCAACATCAATCTAGGAGATGCTAGCAACGAGAGAGAGGGAGTGCATCTTCATACCCTTGAAGATTGCTAACTGGAAGCGTTACAAGAACGCGGTTGATGGAGTCGTACTCACGGCGATTCCAATCGCGGAAGATCCGATCAAGCGCCAAACGGACGGCGCCTCCGCATTCAACACACGTACAGCCCGAGGACGTCTCCTCCTTCTTGATACAGCAAGGGGAGAGGACAAGTTGAGGGAGAGCTCCTGCAGCATGACGGCGTGGTGGTGGAGCTTGCAGTTCTCCGGCAGGGCTTCGCCAAGCACTATGGAGGAGGAGGAGGTGTTCGAGAGGGGGAGGGCTGCGCCAGGGGAAGGGGGTGCATCTGCCCTCCCACCCCTCTATTTATAGGGTGAAGGGAGAGGGGGCTGGCCCCCCTAGATGCATCTAGGGGGGCGGCGGCCAAGGGGAGGACTTGCCCCCAAGTTAGGTGGGAGGCGCCCCCACGCCCTAGGGTTTTAAACCCTAGGTGCCTTGGGGCCTTGGGGCGCACCAGCCCACCAGGGGCTGGTTCCCACCTTTGTTCAGCCCACTTGGCCCACAGGGGCAGGTGGCCCCACCCGGTGGACCCCCGAACACCTTCCGGTGGTCCTGGTACAATACTGATAACCGCCAAAATTATTCTGGTGACTGAAACTGGACTTCCCATATATAATTCTTCACCTCCGGACCATTCCGGAACTCCTCGTGACGTCGGGGGTCTCATCCGGGACTCCGAACAACCTTCGGTAACCATATACTATTTCCCATAACAACTCTAGCATCACCGAGCCTTAAGTGTGTAGACCCTACGGGTTTGGGAACCATGTAGACATGACCGAGACATCTCTCCGTCCAATAACCAACAGCGGGATCTGGATACCCATGTTGGCTCCCACATGTTCCACGATGATCTCATCAGATGAACCATGATGTCGGGGATTCAATCAATCCCGTATACAATTCCCTTTGTCCATCGGTATGTTACTTGCCCGAGATTCGATCGTCGGTATCTCTATACCTCGTTCAATCTTGTTACCAGCAAGTCTCTTTTCTCATACCGTAACGCATGATCCCGTGTCTAACTCCTTAGTCACCTTGAGCTTGTTATGATGATGCATTATCGAGTGGGCCTAGAGATACCTCTCCGTCATATGGAGTGACAAATCCCAGCCTTGATTCGTGCCAACCCAACAGATACTTTTGGAGATACCTTTAGTGCACCTTTATAGCTACCCAGTTATGTTGTGACATTTGGTACACCCAAAGCATTCCTATGGTATCCGAAAGTTGCACAATCTCATGGTCTAAGGAAATGATACTTAACATTAGAAAAGCTTTAGCAAATAAACTACACGATCTTATGCTACGCTTAGGATTGGGTCTTGTCCATCACATCATTCTCCTAATGATGTGATCCCGTTATCAATGACATCCAATGTCCATGGTCAGGAAACTATGACCATCTATTGATCAACGAGCTAGTTAACTAGAGGCTTACTAGGGACATATTACGATCTATGTATTCACACATGTATTACGGTTTCCGGTTAAAACAACTATAGCATGAACAGTAGACAATTATCATGAAAAAGGAAATATAATAATAACCACTTTATTATTGCCTCTAGGGCATGGGTCTACCAAAATGTGAAGGAGTGAATTCATGCTTGGTAAAGAACGACGTTGACATGAAACAATGCGATGCACTAGTGTCGAACAACACTCTAGCAGGAATGGAGTTAACTGAAAGGTTACCCATGCTCACTTCTGAAGAATCCTCTGCTTGAGATGCATTCATCATGTTCACCTTTGCATGCTTGGGATTATGCTTGACAACTGCGTTGCTTGCTGATCCGATCGGAGGAGGAGGCGGAAGGCACCTTTGGTTGAAGCACTTGTTTGAGTAGTGTCCTTTCAGACCGCATTTGTAACAAGTAATCTCAGAAGCTAGGCGAGGAGGTGGATGATAACCCACAAGTATAGGGGATCGCAATAGTTTTCGAGGGTAAAGTATTCAACCGAAATTTATTGATTCGACACAAGGGGAGCCAAAGAATACTCTCAAGTATTAGCAGCTGAGTTGTCAATTCAACCACGCCTGGAAACTTAATATCTGCAGGAAAGTATTTAGTAGCAAAGTAATATGATAGTAGTGGTAACGGTAGCAAAAGGTAACAGTAGTAAAAGTAATGTTTTTGGTATTTTGTGTAATGATAGCAATAGCAACGGGAAAGTAAATAAGCGAAGAACAATATATGTAAAGCTCGTAGGCAATGGATCGGTGATAGAGAATTATGTCGGATGCGGTTCATCATGTAACCGTCATAACCTAGGGTGACACAGAACTAGCTCCAGTTCATTGATATAATGTAGGCATGTATTCCGAATATAGTCATACGTGCTTATGGAAAAGAACTTGCATGACATCTTTTGTCCTACCCTCCCGTGGCAGCGGGGTCCTTATGGAAACTAAGGGATATTAAGGCCTCCCTTTAATAGAGTACCGGAACAAAGCATTAACACATAGTGAATATATGAACTCCTCAAACTACGGTCATCACCGGTAAGTATCCCGATTATTGTGACTTCGGGGTTAACGGATCATAACACATAATAGGTGACTATAGACTTGCAAGATAGGATCAAGAACACTCATATATTGATGAAAACATAATAGGTTCAGATCTGAAATCATGGCACTAAGCATAGCAAAGTCATAGCAACATCAATCTAAGAGCATAGTGGATACTAGGGATCAAACCCTAACAAAACTAACTCGATTACATGATAGATCCCATCCAACCCATCACTGTCCAGCAAGCCTATGATGGAATTACTCACGCACGACGGTGAGCATCATGAAATTGGTGATGGAGGATGGTTGATGATGACGATGGCGACGGATTCCCCTCTCCGGAGCCCCGAACAGACTCCAGATCAGCCCTCCCGAGAGGTTTTAGGGCTTGGTGGCGGCTCTGTATCGTAAAATGCGATGATTTCTTCTCTCTGATTTTTTTCTCCCTGAAACACAATATATAGAGTTGGAGTTGGAGTTGGAGTCGGAGAGGCACCAGGGGGCCCACGAGGTAGGGGGCGCGCCCTAGGGGGGCAGGCGCAGCCCCCACCCTTGTGGATAGGTGGTGGGCCCCCTGGCCTTCATCTTTTGCAGGTATGTTTTATATTTTCCAAAAAGTTGCTCCGTGAAGTTTTAGGTCATTCCAAGAACGTTTGTTTCTGCACATAAATAACACCATGGTAATTCTGCTGAAAACAGCGTTAGTCCGGGGTTCCATTCGAATCATGCAAGTTAGAGTCCAAAACAAGGGCAAAAGTGTTTGGAGAAGTAGATACGACGGAGACGTATCAGTGGAGGAGGAGGACCACCTATCCTCGGAGCCTAAGTGTGAGACTTGTTCTGATAGTCTGGGTTGGGTGGGTGGGAAGATCCATGGCCACCTTTTTTCTTCTGCTGGTAGGGCTGATGAAACGGAGGAGGCGGAGGAAGCCAGAACTTCTGTTGCTTAGCTGCCACTAGTGAGGAAGAAGAAGATTGAACTGCATCCCTGATTATCTTCTTTGAAGCCTCACCCTTGAGCTGAGCGCCTTCTTGCTTGAGGGCCATGTTATAGAACTGATCGGACTGAGTAGGCTTAACAAGAACGAGCGCTAACTGCAGATCCTCTCTGAGGCCACCCCTGAAGTGATAGATCATGCTCTTTTCATCAGGAATGTCCTACCTTAAGAAGCGAGCAAGTTTCCAAAACTGGATGTTCTATTGATACATGGACATGCTTCCTTGCTTGAGATTGCAGAATTCTCACGTTGCTCTCAACAACACTTGTTGGAATGTGGTGAGCTTTAAAGTCCCGACAGAAGTCTGAAGGAAATATGCCCTAGAGGCAATAATAAAATTGTTGTTTTATATTTCCTTATATCATGATAAATGTTTGTTATTCATGCTAGAATTGTATTAACCGGAAACTTAGTACATGTGTGAATACATAAACAAACTTTGTGTCGCTAGTATGCCTTTACTTAACTAGCTTATTTATCAAAGATGGTTATGTTTCCTGACCATAGACATGTGTTTTCATTTAATGAACGGAATCACATCATTGGAGAATGATGTGATGGACAAGACCCATCCGTTAGCTTAGCATAAATGATCGTTTAGTTTTATTGCTATCATCATGACTTATACATGTTCCTCTGACTATGAGATTATGAAAGTCCCGAATACCGGAGGAACACCTTGTGTGCTATCAAACCTCACGACGTAATTGTGTGATTATAAAGATGCTCTACAGGTGTCTCCGATGGTGTTTGTTGAGTTGGCATAGATCAAGATTAGGATTTGTCACTCCGATTGTCGGAGAGGTATCTCTGGGCCCTCTAAGTAATGCTCATCACTACAAGCCTTGCAAGCAATGTGACTAAAGAGTTAGTTACGGGATGATGCATTACGAAACAAGTAAACAGACTTGCCGGTAACGAGATTGAACTAGGTATTGAGATAGCGATGATCGAATCTCAAGAAAGTAACATGCCGATGACAAAGGGAACAACGTATTTTGTTATGCGGTTTGACCGATAAAGATCTTCGTAGAATATGTTGGAACCAATATGAGCATTTAGGTTCCGCTATTGGTTATTGACCATAGATGAGTCTCGATAATGTCTACATAGTTCTCGAACCCGTAGGGTCCGCAGGCTTAACGTTTGATGGCGATCGGTATTGTGAGTTTATGTGTTTTGATGTACCGAAGGCGGTTCGGAGTCCCAGATGTGATCACGGACATGACGAGGAGTCTCGAAATGGTCGAGACATAAAGATTGATATATTGGATTACTACATTCGGACACCGGATGAGTTCCTGGGGTCATCGGATATATATATATATCGGAGTGCCGGAAGGGTTATCGGAACCATCAGAGAAGTAATGGGCCTTACTGGGCCTAGGGGGGAGAGAGAGGGGCTGCCAAGGGCGGCGCCCCCTCCTTCCTTCTCTTCCCCCCTCCTTCCTTCTTCTCCTAGCAGGACTAGGAAAGGGGGGAGTCCTACTCCTACTAGGAGGAGGATTCCTCCCCCCTTGGCGTGCCTATGAGGGCCGGCCGGCCTCCCCCTCCCTCCTTTATATACATGGGGAGGGGGCACCCTAGAACACACAAGTTGATTGTATAGCCGTGTGCGGTGCCCCCCTCCACAGAATTCCACCTCGGTCATATCGTTGTAGTGCTTAGGCGAAGCCCTGCATCGGTAACTTCATCATCACTGTCATCACGCGGTCATGCTGACGAATTCTCCCTCGGACTCAACTGGATCAAGAGTACAAGGGACGTCGCCGAGCTGAACGTGTGCAGATCGCGGAGGTGCCGTGTGTTCGGTACTTGATCGGTTGGATCGCGAAGATGTTCGACTACATCAACCGTGTTTCATAATGCTTCCGCTTTCGATCTACGAGGGAATGTAGACATACCCTCCCCTATCATTTCTATGCATCTCCTAGATAGATCTTGCGTGATCATAGGAAATTTTTTGAAATACTTCGTTCCCCAAAAGTGGCATCCGAGCCAGGTCTATGCGTAGATGTTTTATGCATGAGTAGAACAAAAAGGAGTTGTGGGCGTGGGTATATACATATTGCTTGCCATCACTAGTTGATTCTTGATTCGGAGGTATTGTTGGATGAAGCGGCCTAGACCAACATTACGCATACGCTTACGCTTACGCGAGACTGGTTCTACCGACGTGCTTCACATACAGGTGGCTAGTGGGTGTATGTTTCTCCAACTTTAGTTGAATCGGTTTCAATGAACAGGGTTCTTTCTGAAGATCAAAAAGCAATCACTATGCCACCTTGTGGTTTTTATGCGTAGGTAAGAATGGTTCTTGCTAGAAGCCCGTAGCAGCCACGTAAAACTTGCAATAACAAAGTAGAGGACGTCTAACTTGTTTTCGCATGGCATGTTGTGATATGATATGGTCAAGACGTGATTATATAAATTGTTTTATGAGATGATCATGTTTTTTAACACAGTTATCGGCAACTGGCAGGAGCCATATGGTTGTCGCTTTATTGTATGAAATGCAATCGCCATGTAATTGCTTTACTTTATCACTAAGCGGTAGCGATAGTCGTAGAAGCAATAGTTGGCGAGACGACAACGATGCTTCGATGGAGATCAAGGTGCCAAGCCGGTGACGATGGTGATCATGACGGTGCTTTGGAGATGGAGATCAAAAGGCACAAGATGATGATGGCCATATCATATCACTTATTTGATTGCATGTGATGTTTATTATTTATGCATCTTATTTTGCTTAGTACGGAGGTAGCATTATGAGATGATCTCTCACTAAATTTCAAGGTACAAGTGTTATCCCTGAGTATGCATCGTTTCTATAGTTCCTCACGCTGAGACACCACGTGATGATCGGGTGTGATAAGCTCTACGTTCACATACAACGGGTGCAAGCCAGTTTTGCACAAGCAGAATACTCAGGTTAAACTTGACGAGCCTAGCATATGCAGATATGGCCTCGGAACACTAAGACCGAAAGGTCGAGCGTGAATCATATAGTAGATATGATCAAAATAGTGATGTTCACCATTGAAAACTTCTCCATCTCACGTGATGATCGGACATGGTTTAGTTGATATGGATCACATGATCACTTAGGTGATTAGAGGGATGTCTATCTAAGTGGGAGTTCTTAAGTAATATGATTAATTGAACTTTTATTTATCATGAACTTAGTCCTGATAGTATTTGCATAACTATGTTGTAGATCAATAGATCGCAATGTAGCTCCCCGTTTATTTTTTATATGTTCCTAGAGAAAAACTATGTTGAAATATGATAGTAGCAATGATGCGGACTAGGTCCGTGATCTGAGGTTTATCCTCATTGCTGCATACAAGAATTATGTCCTTGATGCACCGCTCGGTGACAGACCTATTGCAGGAGCAGATGCACACGTTATGAACGTTAGACAAAGCTCGGTATGATGACTACTTAATAGTTTAGTGCACCATGCTTTACGGCTTAGAACCGGGACTTCAAAAATGTTTTGAACACCACAGAGCATATAAGATCTTCTAAGAGTTGACATTGGTATATCATATTGATACGTCTCCAACGTATCTATAATTTTTGATTGTTTCATGCTATTATATTATCAACCTTGGATGTTTTATATGCATTTATATGCTATTTTATATGATTTTTGGGACTAACCTATTAACCTAGAGCCCAGTGCCAGTTTTTGTTTGTTCCTTGTTCTAGAGTATCGCAGAAAAGGAAAATCAAACGGAGTCCAATTGACCTGAAACTTCATGGAACTTATTTTTGGACCAGAAGAAGCCCACGGAGTATCGGAGATGGACCAGGAGAGTCCCGGGCTGCCCACAAGAGTGGGGGGCGCGCCCACCCCCTGGGCGCGCCCCCTGCCTCGTGGACAGCCCGGAGATCCACCAAGGTACTTCTTCCTCCTATATATACCCATATACCCTAAAAACATTGAGGAGCAGAATAGATTGGGAGTTCCGCCGCCAAAAGCATCCGTAGCCACCGAAAACCAATCTAGACCCATTCTGGCACCCTGCCGGAGGGGGAATCCCTCTCCGGTGGCCATCTTCATCATCCCGGCGCTCTCCATGACGAGGAGGGAGTAGTTCTCCCTCGGGGCTGAGGGTATGTACCAGTAGCTATGTGTTTGATCTCTCTCTCTCTCTCTCTCGTGTTCTTGAGGTGATACGATCTTGATGTATCGCGAGCTTTGCTATTATAGTTGGATCTTATGATATTTCTCGCCCTCTACTCTCTTGTAATGGATTGAGTTTTCCCTTTGAAGTTATCTTATCGGATTGAGTCTTTAAGGATTTGAGAACACTTGATGTATGTCTTGCGTGGGATACCTGTGGTGACAATGGGGTATTCTATTGATCCACTTGATGTATGTTTTGGTGATCAACTTGCGGGTTCCACCCATGAACCTAAGCATAGGGGTTGGCACACGTTTTCGTCTTGACTCTCCGGTAGAATCTTTTGGGCACTCTTTGAAGTACTTTGTGTTGGTTTGAATAGATGAATCTGAGATTGTGTGATGCATATCGTATAATCATACCCACGGATACTTGAGGTGACACTAGAGTATCTAGGTGACATTAGGGTTTTGGTTGATTTGTGTCTTAAGGTGTTATTCTAGTATGAACTCTGGGATAGATTGAACGGAAAGAATAGCTTCATGTTATTTTACTACGGACTCTTGAATAGATCGATCAGAAAGGATAGCTTTGAGGTGGTTTTGTTGGGGATATCACTACTGGGCGTAAACCGTCCTATCTGGGCCGGGTTAACTTCATCAGTAGTTAACTATGTTAAAGCGCAAGAAGGCAGATGAGGGCTCAAGGCCCATAGTCGGTTCAAGGCCTGTAGCCGTAAACCGGCATTGGTATCTAACTATTGTAAGTTAGGAATAAGTAGAGACCAAACCGGACACATCTATGAGCCGGTATTGGGACTCTGTGAACCGACGGGCGTCACCCGTGTATATAAGGGGACGACCCGGTGGCGGTTCAGGACAACAGACAACAAATCGAGACTTAGGCGAAGCTTGTTTGCTCCCTAGTCATCGAAACCCCACCAATTCCATCACAACTAGACGTAGGCTTTTACCTTCATCGAAGGGGCCGAACTAGTATAACTCTCTTGCGTCCCTGTGTCCGCTTTAACCCCTTCAAGCTAACCCGTTGCGATGGCTCCACGACTAAGTCCTTTCTCTAGGACATCTACCGTGACAAAACCACGACAGTTGGTGCCCAACGTGGGGCTATCGCGGGATGGTTTCAAGTTCTTGGAGGGCCGCTTTGAAGGACTCGAGGGCTACGCTGTGGGCCGGATGAGTAAGAGTCGTCGCGGCAAGCTCTACATCGATGATGCAGGCTGGGGCCCCGAGGCCGGCTCAGTTGAGTACGGGTACCGGGTCCCCTTTGGCGGCATACACGTTTTCATCGGCAAGATAGGTGAACCGGGCCATAAGCCGGACATCTGCACCGACCTTGTCGAGACGGCTCAGCGTGCGCGGTCCGCCCGGGTTAAACCGGCCGTGAAGCGTGCCTTCGTGGGAGTCATCCACGGAGGAAGTTATGAGGATGGATCGGAATCTCGCGGCGAAACCTTCGTTTATTCCGGCGACGAGTCATCAACCGGAGAAACCGAATCTCTATATCAGCTACAAGATGGCCGGATTGGGGGCTGTTCCGATGGCGACAGTATTCCGGACCCCTCTGATCTACCCAACCGAGTTGGAATATTCATGGCCGGCACACAAGCAGCGCTTCATTCTTCGACCGCTGCGCCAATAACCTCCGGTTCAGTAGCGGCGACAGCTGCCGGGGCAGGAAGCTCTGTACGCCCGCCGGCTCAAGTTCTATCAGATCTATTTGATTCATTGGTTGTGCTTATGGCGGAAGCTAACCCGGCGGATCAGGACGTCCACAACGCGGAGATTGGAAAGGTGAAGGAACAGATCACCCAGGCCAAGGCGGACCTGGCAGCTGAGAATGCCAGGATGACCGCAGAGCGGGCCGCTTTAGACGCACAAGCCTACAGGCTCATGTTGGACCAGAACGCGTCGCATGAAGTCATGAAGAGGAAGTACCGATCCCATTTGCCTTCGGTTTTCGAGGCCAGAGACCTTTTCAACACCCCAGAAGCAGGAACCAGTAATCCGCTGGAGGGAAACCGGGCGGAAGCTCCTGGGACCGGCGCGTCGGTTCAACCCCGTCTAATGGATCTGCCTCGTCAAAACACTGTTATACCTCAGGCTGCTTCAACACCTCCGGGTCACTACTCCAACCCGATGGACAATCTCGTTGCCGCTGCTGCACAGCTGGAGGCCATTCCAATTGAAGGTGACTCGCCGCAGGCGGTAGAAACGCGACGGGTCAAGGAGCTTCTTAGGACAGCTTTGGTCCAACAGGAAGCATACTCGTACAGCCGCGACCGGATCCACTCGACCCCTCGTCCAAGCTGGAGCTATAGCAGGCGTATGGATGAACCGACAGTGTCAAGTAATGAACGACGTGGAGCACCCCGCGGCAACAACCCGGCGGGTGGTGCTGATAACGCTCAGGACGTGGTGGACCAGGCCCGAGCGCGTAGGGAGGCCGAGTTAGCTGCACAGTATCAGGCTCGGCAGCTTACGCCGATTCGTCCAACTATCTCGGTCGAACCTGGTGTTACTTCTAGTTCTTTGGGGGTGCCTTGCCTTGTCCTCGCTTTACGCAATGTGCGCCTGCCCAAGGATTTCAAAGGCCCGCGCAAGGTACCAAATTACACGGCGGATCAACCTCCAAAGACATGGGTGGAGAGCTATGAGATGGCCATGGAAATGCTCGATGTGGATGACGCGGCATGTGCGAAGTACTTCACCATGATGCTCGAAGGAACGGCCCGTACTTGGTTAAAAAGCTTACCGGCCAATTCTATCAATTCATGGGCCCAATTACGAGCCCAGATTATCAGTAATTTCAAGGATACATGTAAGCAGCCTATGTCGATAGTGGAGTTAGCTGCCTGTGTCCAGGAGGAAGGAGAATCGACGACTCATTGGGTGTGCCGGGTCTCGCAGGTTCTGCATTCATCAGACCGCATCAACGCTGACACCGCGGTTATAACCCTAGAAGGCAATTGCCAGTTTGGGCCCCTAAAGCTGAAATTAGGACGGATGAAGCGCCATTGCACTGACATGGGGACCCTCATGGCTGCCTTGGTAAAGTATGCTGATTCTGATAGTACCAAGGATCCCGAGTCTGATGATGACAAGACAGGGAAGGGAAAGAAGAACAACAACTCAAAAGGTCAACAGCACCACTCGGCAGGTAACGGTAACGGAGGCAAGCGTAAAGCGGATGGCAACATGGACTTCGTGGCTAATACCAACGCACAGGACAAGGGTTAGCGACGCAAGGGTAAACTGCCGAATCGTAGTGGAGCGCCTAACCCTAACCCGGACCGCTTAAATTATCTATTGAACCAGCCCTGTCCAAAGCATGGGACGAAGGAGGTGCCAGCAAACCACCTTTGGAAGGATTGCTTCATTATGAAGGAATTCAAGAATTCTAATGCTTTCCGGTATGATCACAGCTCCGGCGGTGGCTTAGGATCCGGGCCGGGATACGGTGGAGGTAATTCCGGTTCAGGATTTAATGGTAATCCGGGCGGACATAACAATCAAAATAGTCAGAACAACCAGGGTGGTTACAACCAGTAGCAGCAACAGTCGGGTTACCAGAGCAACCCAAAGCAGTTGAATAGTGGGCAGTACCATGTTTTCACCACTAGCTTGGACAAGCGAGACCGGAAGGTTCAGAGGGGCAGTCAACTCTGTTGAACCGGCCATGCCCCGTTATCTATGCTGGTCTGAACAGCCAATCATATGGAGCAGAGAGGATCACCCTCCCCAGGTTGATAATCCGGGTCAGTTGGCTCTGGTGGTGGCGCCTCAGGTGGGAGGTTACAAGTTCACCAAGGTGCTCATGGATGGAGGGAGCAGCATTAATATCTTGTACTATGAGACCTTCCGTCGTATGGGACTAACAGATAAAAATCTCAAACCGTCCAATACGGTGTTCCACGGTGTGGTAGCTGGCAAGTCAGCATATCCTGTTGGTAAGATAGCTTTGGAAGTGGCCTTTGGAGATGATCATGATTCCAGGTCGGAAACATTGACGTTTGAAGTGGTGAAAATCCAAAGTCCATATCACGCCCTGTTTGGGCGACCGGCCTACGCCAAGTTTATGGCACGGCCCTGTTATGTGTATTTGCAGCTCAAGATGCCGGGTCACAAGGGGACAATAACGGTTCATGGAAGCTGTAAAATCACTTTGGAGTGCGAGGAAGGAGATGCGGCCTACGCAGAGTCGGTTTGTGCCACTGAGGAGCTGAAGTATTATAAGGACAATGTTGATCCGACGGATATGACTTCATTAAAGAAGCCAACTACGGAGCATGATCCGGCCCTGAAGTTCAAATCGGCAGCTAAAACTAAGCTTGTTGACTTCGTGCCTGGCGATTCGTCCAAGCAATTCAGCATCAGTGCCAACTTAGATCCAAAATAGGAAAGCGCGCTCATCGAGTTCATCCATGAGAATTGGGACATTTTTGCATGGAAGCCCTCTGACATGCCAGGTGTACCGAGGCAAGTCGCTGAGCACACCCTTAATGTGGATCGTAAATACAAACCGATGAAACAGTTCCTCCGCCGGTTTAACGAAGAAAGACGCAAGGCGATTGGAGAAGAGGTAGCCAGGCTCTTAGCAGCCGGCTTTATTATTGAAGTTTTCCACCCGGGGTGGCTTGCCAATCCGGTGCTGGTCCTTAAGAAAAATGGCACCTGGCGCATGTGTGTGGATTACACAGATCTTAATAAGGCTTGTCCAGCAGATCCTTTTGCCCTCCCCGTATTGATCAAATTATTGATGCTACGGCGGGTTGTGAGCGTTTGAGTTTTTTGGATGCATATTCTCGCTATCATCAGATCAAAATGGCAGTTAAGGACCAGGAGAAGACGGCATTCATAACTCCCTTTGGAGCCTTCTGTTATGTGTCTATGCCCTTTGGGCTCAAGAGTGCCCAGGCAACTTATCAACAGTGTGTACAAAATTGTCTTCATAAGCAGATTGGCCGTAATGTACATGCTTACGTGGATGATATCGTGGTTAAGTCAAGGGAGAAGGAGACTCTGGTTGACGACTTGAAGGAAACCTTTGATAACCTGAGGACGTACAAGATGATGCTTAATCCGGCCAAGTGTGTCTTTGGTGTACCGGCAGGCAAGTTATTGGGTTTTCTGGTGTCCAACAGGGGAATCGAGGCTAATACGGAGAAGATCACAGCCATCACCTCCCTTGCTAAACTGAAGTGTATCAATGATGTTCAACGCCTGGCAGGCCGGATTGCTGCGTTAAGCCAGTTTATCAGCCGCCTTGGTGAGAAGGCAATCCCTTTGTATCAGATGTTGAAGAAGACGGATCAATTCGTCTGGAGTTCTGCTGCTGACAAAGCATTTGAGGACTTAAAGCGGCAATTGGCCAATCCGCCTGTGCTCGCCGCTCCCATGGACAAGGAGCCTTTGCTGCTATATGTTGCTGCTAATGCTCGTGCGGTCAGTGTGGCTATTGTGGTGGAGCGAAAAGAGGCAGGCAAGGAGCATCCAGTTCAATGTCCGGTCTATTATATCAGCGAGGTACTCATTGAGTCCAAGCAAAGGTATCCGCATTGGCAGAAGCTGGTATATGGAGTTTCTATGGCAAGCCAAAAGCTCAAGCAATATTTCCAAGGGCACCCCATTACGGTGGTCAGTTCTGCTCCCTTGGGGGATATCATCCAGAACCGGGAAGCGACTGGCCGGATTGCCAAGTGGGCTATAGAGCTTGGGCCGCACGGGTTGAAGTATGTGCCTCGGACCGCGGTTAAGTCTCAAGCACTTGTTGATTTCATCAATGATTGGACGGAACTGCAAGCACCTAAAGAAAAGCCGGATCACACATATTGGACCATCCATTTTGACGGATCCAGACAATTGGAAGGCTCGGGGGCTGGAGTCATATTAACTTCCCCACGAGGTGATAAGTTTTGTTACGTTCTCCGCTTAATGTTCCCTTGTACTAACAATGCAGCTGAGTATGAAGCCTTGCTCCATGGTCTCCGGATGGCTAAGGAGATGAATCTAGGTCGAGTTAAGTGCTTCGGTGACTCGGACCTCGTGGCTCAACAAGTATCTGGCACTTGGGATTCCAAGGACCCACTCATGGCAGCATATCGTCGTGAGGTGGATATTATTGCAGGTCACTTTAAAGGCTATCAGGTGGACCACGTGGACCGACGGAAGAATGAAGCGGCGGACGCTTTAAGCCAACTGGGCTCTCAGCGCAAACCGGTCCCACCCAATGTTTTTCTGGATGTGCTGCACAACCCGTCGGTCAAGCTCCCTGGTGAAGCGGATTTGGCTATTCCTGATCCGGAGGCTCAATTGGTGGCAGCTCTTCATGTCATTCCGGATTGGACGCTTCCTTACCTGGCATACATGAACCGGGGCGAGTTACCAGAGGATGAGACTCTGGCCCGACAGATAATCCGACGGTCCAAGTCCATGACTATTGTCAATGGCGAGTTTCATCATTGCAGTGTATCAGGGGCGTTTCAACGCTGTGTGTCTCCTGACGAAGGCTGTGAAATTGCGTGAGATCCACGAAGGAGATTGTGGTCACCACGCCGGTTCAAAATCTTTGGTGGATAAAGCGTTCCGCCATGGTTTCTATTGGTTAACTGCTCATGCTGATGCGGAGGATCTGGTCAGACGATGTGACGGTTGCCAAAAGTTTTCAAGACGTGCTCATGTGCCGGCTCAAGAATTGTGAATGATTCCAATTACTTGGCCGTTTGCGATTTGGGGGCTGGATATGGTTGGGCCTTTCAAAAGGTCCAAAGATAAGAAGACCCACCTCCTGGTGGCAGTTGACAAGTTTACAAAGTGGGTGGAGGCAGAACCTGTTAGCAACTGTGATGCGGCCACGGCGGTTCAGTTCATCAAAAAAGTGATTTTCCGGTTTGGCTTTCCACACGGTATCATCACAGATAATGGTACCAATTTATCCAAGGGTGCCATGAAGGAGTTCTGCGAACGAGAGCACATCCGGCTTGACGTTTCATCAGTGGCACACCCACAGTCCAATGGTCAAGCAGAAAGGGCTAATCAAGAGATCTTGAGAGGCATCAAGCCCCGGCTTATGGTTCCTTTGCAGAGAACACCGGGTTGTTGGGTAGAAGAGTTACCATCTGTGTTATGGAGCATCAATACTACACCCAACAGATCAACATGATATACACCGTTCTTCATGGTCTACGGAGCGGAGGCGGTTCTCCCCAGTGATATCCATCATGACTCACCTCATGTGGCGGCTTATGTTGAAGCGGACAATGAGACAGCACGGCAAGACGCTTTGGACCTGTTGGATGAAGAACGTGACATAGCAGCCGCCCGCTCGGCGATTTACCAACAGGATCTTCGTCATTATCACAGTCGCCGAGTCAGAACCAGAACCTTTCAGGAAGGAGATTTGGTGCTTCGACTCATCCAAGATCAGACTGATATGCATAAGTTATCCCCACCTTGGGAGGGACCTTTCGTGGTCAGCAAGAATCTGCACAATGGGTCATACTATCTGCATAAAGACTCACGTACATCAGAGGAGGAGACCAACAGGCCGTGGAACATAGCTCATCTTCGGCCTTACTATACCTGAGCCATTGGCTCTACTTATGTACATATTACGATGATGTATATATTATGATTAAATATAATAAATCGGAACCTCAGCTAAAGCGGGGTATCTGTTCTTTTACATCATGTGTGATTACACGGAGTTGTTCTAAAGCGGCCTCCGGTTTACCCCTTGAGTTAGCTTTTCAAAGCATCATGTTATATCACTTGGGGGCTTGGTCGTGTCCGAACCAATGCAACACCTCTTGATAGGCGAGAGCCACCAGATCACTTGGGGACTTGGTCACGTCTGAACCAGTCACACCTCTTGATCGTCCTAAGGCCATAGAATCACTTGGGGGCTTGGTCGAACCCGAACCATTGCCATGCCTCTTGATCGGCATAAATGCCACGGTTTCATTTGGGGACCTGGCTGACTTGAACCATAGCTACACCTATCGGGAGCTTGGTCGTGTCCGACCATGGTAATACCATCTAATCGACTCAAATAAAGCCTCTTTTTGCAAACGGTTTTATCATTGCCTTTGCTTCACAACTTTCTTTGATAGATATTTCTTTCTTTTTTTTGCGTTTTTTTTAAAACCGACAAAGTTTTAAGCCGGTTCAAACTGTCAATTGACGGAACATGGTCCATTTTTAATCCGGAGACTATTTGCCCGGTTTGATTTTTTATTAACATCCTATTACGGAGTAACACGGTGTTTTATTATAACCCGGCACGGTTTACATGGTAAACCGGCATTATATATATACAGGAGCTGCTATCTCCTCCAACAGTGTGGGTTTATAAACCTCCGCTTCAAGATTGGCTAAGCCAACTTCATGCCCAACAATGGCAGGTATTATGTATCTCAAAGATTTGATCATATGCTTAAATTTTAGATATTTTGATTTCACATATGCAGATATCATACTCCGCCTGACAGTACAACCGCGGTGGCACTTTAAGATTTTTTATATTGCAGAAAATACTTTGGAAAGTTCATCACCCAAAGGAAGAACAAGTTGCAGTAATTATGCACGAAGGCATATCAAAATCAAGAGTATCGGCTAGCCTATTACAAGGCAACACGGTGCCCAAAATAAGATCATTGTTTTTTCAAAGGAGAGGCAGTTTAAACCGGCTTCCGGTTCAAGCTTTGTCACCAGCCTGGCCTGATGGTTGTGGGTCATCCCGCGCCGCTTCAACTTCAGCTTCTCTACCCAGCGGCTGGAAATCAACAGTTGTCCAGTCGATTCCCATTAATGCTCGAAAGACAGCTTCATCATGGATCAGCAACGACGGTTCAATATCGGGAGCGTAAGTATGCTTACGGATTGGAGGGATAAGATTTTCCGCTTCAGGAATTGGTGCAGCTACTCGCTTGTTTTGGTTGTCATATTGGGATTGATAATGAGACAAGTCTGCCTCTTCCACCAATTGACAAGCTAGAGGGCGCACCTCCCGGTTTATTGCTCGCAGATCTGCTTCACTAAAGTCTGACCCGTCTTCCTTCAAGCTGGGATAGCCCTGAGCCGCTTCAATAGATCAAAATCCAGCACCCAAGCTTTTGCCCGGATTAAGGCATTAATCGCACCGGTTCGAGCAGCAGATTTCTTCAGCTCTTCAATCCGGGCAGGAAGCATCGACAGTCTCTTCGGAGTGTCCTGAATCAAAGTGGGCGCCGGATTGTTGTGGGATGCAGTACAAATGATCCGCTGTGCACCAGTGTACAGTTGTTCGATCAATGTGTAGGCGGCTTTCAATTTCTTCCGCACATCTGACCCCAAGTGACCAATGCATTTCCCTGAAATATTACAAAGGGTTAACAAAACGGCAGCTCTATAAGACGGCTGAATCAATCCAGAAAACAAACCAGCTTACCAAAGATAGCAGCGGTCATGGCATGCACGTGCCGCTTTATGCTGGTTAGTTCGTCCACCACCGGTTTCAGTGCAGCCTCGGCATCTTCTGCTCGTTTGGTTAAAGCGGATTTTTCAGTGTCCCAATCCGCCTGCTCCTTCTTGAAGCCCTCCTTAAGCTGTTCCATGGCACTTAAAGCGCTGGTTAATTCCTCTTTTGCTTTGGAGGTTTCAGCTTGTTGGCACTTCAGATTTTCTTGGAGATCGGCGACTTGGATTTCTTTTGTCTTCAGCTCAGCCTGCATACAGACAGTTATATGATTCAGCAGGCAGTGCAAGAATTGAAGTACCAACCACATAACAAGTTATGCACTTGGCCCTTGGGGGCTAATGCCTATTTTATCTTCATCTTTCAATAGATTCTAAAGTCCCAAGATCAATACAAGTATTCAGCTTGGCACTTGGGGGCTAATGGATATTTTCTCAAATAAAGATGACAATTACTTAAAGTCCTGGTTTAACTACGCTAAGTTGAACCGGCCCTTGGGGGCTACATCAGCGAATTCCGAAGTATTGAGATTTATATTAGCAAGTCCAGGTTTGAATGAAGATTCTAAACCGGCCTTTGGGGGATAGGAGAATTAACAAGATTGAAATATCCAAGCAGGGAAAAGCACATGGAAGTTACCTCAAGTTTCTCTTTCATCATATTCACCAGACCAGCTTCATAATCACGGCTGGTATACAGCCGGTTCAGGTAGCCAGAATGAAGATCTTGGGCATTCAGAGCAGCATAGGTTGCCAAGTCAACATTCCACTTGCCTTTGCCCATGGCAGCAAATTCTTCTTTGGCGGTATGCTTGGATAAAACAACAGGATTGCTGGGCTCTGTACGGCCAATACCAGTAATTACAACTTCATCATCCTTAGCATCACCAGTTTGCACTGGCGCAGTCGGTTTGTCAGCAGGCTGGGATGGACTAGTGGATCTCCCAAACCGGTTGGGGCTTGTGGGCTGGTTGACAGGGCCTGAGGTGTCAATAGGCCTTTCTACAGCAATAAAATCGTCATCCTGTTGTGGTGGATCATTGGGTATATCTTCATGAATAGCCGCTTCAAGATCTGGTGTTTTACCCGGTTCAGGGACGGTGTCCTCCTCGGCCGCTTTATCCAGGCGAGGCTTCTTGCTCGTCCTAGGCTTGGCCCTGAAAGGAATGACAATGTCAAATACAGCATATGTTATAAGGTGATGTACCAGAAATATTATGATAAGTATAGCTTACCCAAGCACCATTTTGAGCGGTGGGAGCTGAGTAGCCGATGACTCGCCAGAGGATGAGTGGGAAGTAACCTGATAATCGGAGTCGGATGGATTAAGAGGTTGAGGAAAACAGCCCGCTTTAGGACAAGCACTGACAAGAAAATTAGAGACCTCTGAACGGCGTTTCCGAACCAGACTGTTTGGTAAACCGGCGGAGGTAACTACCTGGCCGCTGTGCCGGGTTGTGCGGCGAGCTTCGTGCTGTTGGGTCTTCATAAGAAATTTGGGATCCAAGTAAGCAAGAGGATGAGAAAATTTAACCTTTCGGTTTGCCTGATGGATTTTTAGTGAAGGCGAAGGGTTTGAATCAGAAGAGAGAATAATTACCTCTGCAGCATCAGCATGGCTGGCTTCAGCATCATCCTGAAAAATGTCATCATCAATAAGGCGCATGAAAAATAAGCCAAGTGAGTCAAGCTCTACCTCAAGGTCCGGATTACCCACATCATCATCAGGGGCCGGATCAGAAGATGCAGTGGTTTTCTTCTTATGAGAAGGCCGTTTCACGACTTTAGTCTTTGGCCGGGTTGGTCGTTCCGGTTTGTCCGTTTTTTCTGGCTTCTCCTATGGTAGTTTCTTGCTCCAAAACGGATCATTACCCTGTTTAAACATGCATTGATATTAAACAATGACCAGATATATCAATAACAGGTTCAGTAAAAAGAAAAATCAAACTCTTACAGCTGGCGGTTTGTTGGTGGCACAGAAGGGAAGCAGGCCGATTCGAGCACAGATGTGTTCTGGTTCATTCAGCATTTTATTCACAGCCTCCGTGATTTCTTCGTCGGTGAGCTGGATGTTAGCTTGTCGCAGTGGGTCATCAACACTGTCAGTATACTCGCACATCAAACCAGAGCGCTGACTAAGGGGCAGTATGCTCCACGATATCCAACAGCGAGCGAGATCAACTCCTGTTAAACCATTGCCCATGAAGGCTCTGAGCTTGGACAGTTGAGGAGCGTATTTGCTTCTCTCCTTGGCAGTCAACCTTTGCGGAAAGGGGTGTGTATTGCTAAGCTGCTCCGGACGAAAGCCAGGCAAAGGATTTTCATCAGCAGGGGAGGTGTCTTTGCAATAGAACCATGTTTGATTCCACTCTTTGGGGTGGCTGTGCAGTTTGGCGTGAGGGTATGTGACCTCTTTCCTTTTCTGAATCGCCACACCACCCAATTCCGTATTGGAACCATCAGTAAACTCAGTGCAGCGGTTTAGATGGAAGCAGTCTCTGAACAACTCCACTGTGGACACCTCTTGAAAGAACACCTCACAGAGCACTTGGAAGTGACACATGTTTGTAACAGAGTTGGGGCCAGTGTCTTGTGGGCGGAGTTGAAAATTGGCTAAAATGTCCCGGTAAAATTTAGAACTGGGCGGCTTAAAGCCCCGGGCTAAGTGATCTACGAAGACGATGACCTCTCCTTCTTGAGGTGTGGGAGGGCATTCTTTGCAAGGGACCCTCCAATGGATGGTATTTTTGCTGCCTAAAGCGCTAATCAGAACTAAATTGTTCAGTTGAGTCTCTGTGACGCTAGAAGGAACCCAGTTGCACTCATATACTTGCTTGGCCATGATGAAATCTACAAGATAGGTGATTCCGGTTCAAGAATGCATTGATTAAAGTACACTGGTATGTACAATGTTAAACTGGAGATAGCTCTATCTAAACCGGAGTTTTATGAAGCAACAGCATCTGGTGGTTCAACAAGGGGACTAATGGTATATACCGGTTTGTTAATTTTTTCTACACCAAGTTAAACCGCCAGATCTAAGCATTGAAACAGATGAGATTGCGGATGGGTAAGTGTACAGAAACAGATTTCACAAGATTTCTCTACAGCGACGGATCTGAAGCAAGTTCAGAAAAGAAGGAAAATATTCAAGGTTCAAAAAAGAACAGTACCGAATCAATGGGCAGAGATACAAGTAGATCTATGGTCTTGAGGCATGTAAGTGAGGGCGGATGCTAAAAACTACCGCTACACAGAGCAAAGGTTCACAGGTTCATCTAAGATCTATCATATGAGTATGAAGCAGACGATGAACACTGAAGAACTTGGAAACCCTAGAACGGATCTACGGAGGAAAAGGTGAAGAACTCACCGGAGCCGAGGAAGAAGCAGAAGGTCACCACGATGCTCTGGTACAATCAGGGTGATGCAGCGGCCAAGGTTGGAGCAGAGGTCGTCGACGGCGGCGAAGCTCCGAAGCTGGACGACGCGGGGAAGACGAAGCAGAAGGGCACGAAGGGGAAAAAGAAATGACCCTTCGGTCCTATTTATAAGGCAAGGGACATGTGTCAGGTGCGAAAATCAAGGGATCGTGGGTTTGGAAACAAAGCTGTCGCCTCGATTGTCGCAGACCTATTAAACAAAAAAGGTATCATGGATAAGTTTCTTTATAACAGGTGCCGTCATGCCGGTTTACAACAACCAGAGAAGATGACATCGCGGCGGTTCAACAAACTACAAGAAGATGTTGAAGATGAAGATTTTTGCTAAGGATTGACATGAACCTGTTCAAATCAATCTGGGGCCTAATGTTGGGGATATCACTACTGGGCGTAAACCGGCCTATCTGGGCCGGGTTAACTTCATCAGTAGTTAACTATGTTAAAGCCCAAGAAGGCAGATGAGGGCTCAAGGCCCATAGTCAGTTCAAGGCCTGTAGCCGTAAACCGGCATTGGTATGTAACTTGTATTGTAAGTTAGGAATAAGTAGAGACCAAACCGGACACCTCTATGAGCCGGTATTGGGACTCTGTGAACCGACGGGCGTCACCCGTGTATATAAGGGGACGACCCGGTGGCGGATCAGGACAACAGACAACAACTCGAGACTTAGGCGAAGCTTGTTTGCTCCCTAGTCATCGAAACCCCATCAATTCCATCACAACTAGACGTAGGCTTTTACCTTCATCGAAGGGGCCGAACTAGTATAACTCTCTTGCATCCCCGTGTCCGCTTTAACCCCTTCAAGCTAACCCATTGCGATGGCTCCATAAGTCCTTTCTCTAGGACATCTGTCGTGACAAAACCACGACAGGTTTCGTACCCTACCATATCACTTCGTTTGTTCTTCGCTATTAGTGACTTTGGAGTGACTCTTTGTTGCATGTTGAGGGATAGTTATATGATCCAATTATGTTATTATTGTTGAGAGAACTTGCACTAGTTAAAGTATGAACCCTAGGCCTTGTTTCCTAGCATTGCAATACCGTTTGTGCTCAATTTTATCATTAGTTACCTTGCTATTTTCATATTTTCGGATTACAAATACCTATATCTACCGTCCATATTAAACTTCTATCACCATCTCATCGCTGAACTAGTGCACCTATACAATTTACCATTGTATTGGGTGTGTTGGGGACACAAGAGACTCTTTGTTATTTGGTTGCAGGGTTGCTTGAGAGAGACCATCTTCATCCTATGCCTCCCACGGATTGATAAACCTTAGGTCATCCACTTGAGGGAAATTTGCTAGTGTCCTACAAACCTCTGCACTTGGAGGCCCAACAACGTCTACAAGAAGAAAGTTGTGTAGTAGACATCAAGCTGTTTTCTGGCACCGTTGCCGGGGAGGTTAGCGCTTGAAGGTATATCTTTAGATCTTGCAATCGAATCTTTTTGTTTCTTATTTTATCACTAGTTTAGTTTATAAAAGAAAACTACAAAAAATGGAATTGAGTTTGTCTCATATGCTTCATCTTTTTAATATCTTTCGGGAGTATGATGGAAAGGAAAATTGTGCCAAAGTGTTAGAAGAAGAATGCATTAAAATGTTTGGCACTAAATCTTTGTATGATGAGCATGATTGCAATGTTGTTAGTATGAATTTCTTGAATATCCATGGTGCTAATGATATGCAAAGCCACAAGCTTGGGGAAGCTATGTTTGATGAAGATGATATTTTTTGTCCCCCAAGTTTTGATGAGCAAATTTATTATGATCATAGCATGCCTCCTATTTATGATGATTATATTGATGAAAGTGGGTTTGGAAGAGTGTCAACTTTAGGAAGTAATGATCCCACTATTTTGGAGGGTGTTGAATCTTATTGTGATAATTATGAAAGTGGATTTGGAGAGGTCATGACTTTATTTAGTGATGAATCCACTATTTCGGAAGAGGTTCCAATTGATTATGAGAACAAAGTTGTTATCTATGATGATTATTGTGATGACTTGTATGCTATTAAGAATGATGATATCCATGAAACTTTTCATCATGATTTTAATTTTCAATTGGATTATGCCTCACATGATAGTTATTTTGTTGAGTTTGCTCCCACTATCTATGCTTGTAGATCATGAAAAGAATGCTTTATTCGATGGTTATATTGTTGAATTTATTCATGATGCTACTGAAAATTATTATGAGGGAGGAATATATTCTTGTAGGAATTGCAATAATATCAAGTTTCCTCTCTATGTGCTTAAAGGTTTGAAGTTATGCTTGTTTTGCCTTCCTATGATAGTTGATTATTGTTCCCACAAGTTGTTTGCTCACAAAATCCCTATTCATAGGAAGTGGGTTAGACTTAAATGTGCTAGTCATATTCTTCATGATTCTCTCTTTATATTTCAATTCTTATCTTTTATGTGAGCATCATTGAAATCAGCATGCCTAGCTAGGGGCGTTAAATGATAGCGCTTGTTGGGAGGCAACCCAATTTTATTTTAGTTCCTTGCTTTTTGTTCCTGTTTAGTAATAAATAATTCAGCTAGCCTCTGTTTAGATGTAGTTTTATGCTTTTAATTAGTGTTTGTGCCAAGTAGAACCGTTGGGAAGACTTGGGGAAAGTCTTGTTGATCATGCTGTCAAAAACAGAAACTTTAGCGCTCACGAGAATTGCTGCCATTTTTATTTGGAGAGTGCTATTTATGTTAATTATTTTTGAATATGATTAATAGATAAATTCCTCAGGTCCAGCAATTTATTTGAGAATTTCATGAGTTCCAGAAGTATACGTTTGATCCAGATTACTACAGACTGTTCTGCTTTTGACAGATTCTGTTTTTCATGTGTTGTTTACTTATTTTGATGAATCTATGGCTAGTAAAAGAGTTTATAAACCATAGAGAAGTTGGAATACCGTAGGTTTAAAACTAATATAAATAAAGAATGAGTTCATTACAGTACCTTGAAGTGGTGATTTATTTCCTTATACTAACGGAGCTCACGAGTTTTCTACTTTAAGTTTTATGTTGTGAAGTTTTCAAGTTTTGGGTAAAGATTCGATGGACTATGGAATAAGAGTGGCAAGAGCCTAAGCTTGGGGATGCCCAAGGCACCCCAAGGTAATATTCAAGTACAACCAAGAGCCTAAGCTTGGGGATGCCCCGGAAGGCATCCCCTCTTTCGTCTTCGTTCATCGGTAACTTTACTTGGAGCTATATTTTTATTTACAACATGATATGTGTTTTGCTTGGAGCATCAATTTATTTTGTTAGGATTTTCTTGCTGTTATTTAGAACAATGTTTTTCATCTTTTATTTCAATAAAATTGGCATTGATAGCCTCCACTATGCCTATGATACAAGTATACATGTTGCTGTTTGAAAACAGAAAGTTTACCACTGTTGCAATAATTCCCTAGAAAAGTCAGAATGTGATAAAATATTGAAACCTTTTGCATATTAAGATATGATAAATTTACTACATTGGGAATTTTCTTTCATAATTTTTGGAGCTAGGGAAGGATGGATGTTGCTGCATTCTTTAAAGACTGTCCTGTTTAGGCAGATTGCTGTTATGTTTGCATTGTTTGAATATGTTTGCTTCTTTAATGATTCTATTTGAGGATAGGAGTATTAAATATACAGAGGCATTTAGTATTCAATGTTGAATATTAATTTTAGTGATTTGCTAAAGTAGAGTATGATAAGGTTTTTGCAATGGTTTATACTAACTTATCTCACGAGTCCTTGTTGAGTTTTGTGTGGATGAAGCTTTTGAGATTTAGGGAGGCCGTGATATGAGAGGAATTAAGGAGACACAAAAGCTCAAGCTTGGGGATGCCCAAGGCATCCCAATATAATATTTCAAGAAGTCTCAAGCGTCTAAGCTTGGGGATGCCCCGGTTTGCATCCCACCTTTCTCCTTCAACAACTATCGGTTAGTTTCGGTTGATCCTAAGTTTTTGCTTCTTCACATGATGTTTGCCATTCTTAAAATGTCATTTTATTTTGTTTTTCTTGATGTTTGAATAAAATACCAAGCTCTGAAATTATTAAATGTTAGAGAGTCTTCACATAGTTGCATAATTATTCGACTACTCATTGATCTTCACTTATATCTTTTGGAGTAGTTTGTCATTTGCTCTAGTGCTTCACTTATACTTTTTAGAGCATGGTGGTAGTTTTATTTTAAAGAAATAGATGAACTCTCATGCTTCACTTATATTATTTTGAGAGTCCTAAATAGCATGGTAATTTGCTTAAAATCCTAATATGCTAGGCATCTAAGAATAGTAAAAACATTCATATAGAGTATTGAATACTAAGAGAAGTTTGATGCTTGATGATTGTTTTGAGATATGGAGGTAATAATATCAAAGTCGTGCTAGTTGAGTAGTTGTGAAATTGAGAAATGCTTGTGTTGAAGTTTGCAAGTCCCGTAGCATGCACGTATGGTAAACGTTATGTGACAAATTTGAAACATGAGGTGTTATTTGATTGTCCTCCTTATGAGTGGCGGTCGGGGACGAGCGATGGTCTTTTCCTACCAATCTATCCCCCTAGGAGCATGCGTGTAGTGCTGAGGTTTTTGATGACTTGTAGATTTTTGCAATAAGTATGTGTGTTCTTTATGACTAATGTTGAGTCCATGGATTATACGCACTCTCACCCTTCCATCATTGCTAGCCTCTTCGGTACCGTGCATTGCCCTTTCTCACATTGAGAGTTGGTGCAAACTTCGCCGGTGCATCCAAACCCCGTGATATGATACGCTCTATCACACATAAACCTCCTTATATCTTCCTCAAAAAGCCACCATACCTAACTATTATGGCATTTCCATAGCCATTCCGAGATATATTGCCATGCAACTTTCCACCGTTCCGTTTATCATGACACATTCATCATTGTCATATTGCTTTTCATGATCATGTAGTTGACATCGTATTTGTGGCAAAGCCACCGTTCATAATTTTTCATACATGTCACTCTTGATTCATCGCAATCCCGGTACACCGCCGGAGGCATTCATATAGAGTCATACTTTGTTCTAGTATCGAGTTGTAATCATTGAGTTGTAAATAAATAGAAGTGTGATGATCATCATTATTAGAGCATTGTCCCAAGTGAGGAGTAAAAAAATAAAGGCCATAAAAAAGAGAAGGCCCAAAAAAAAGAGAAAGGCCATAAAAAAGAGAAGGCCAAATAAAAAAATGAGAGAAAAAGAGAGAAGGGACAATGCTACTATCCTTTACCACACTTGTGCTTCAAAGTAGCACCATGATCTTCATAGTAGTGAGTTTCTCATGTTATCACTTTCATATACTAGTGGGAATTTTTCATTATAGAACTTGGCTTGTATATTCCAACAATGGGCCTCTTCAAGTGCCCTAGGTCTTCATGAGCAAGCAAGTTGGATGCACACCCACTAGTTTCTTTTGTTGAGCTTTCATACATTTATAGCTCTAGTGCATCCGTTGCATGGCAATCCCTACTCCTCGCATTGACATCAATTGATGGGCATCTCCATAGCCCATTGATTAGCCTCGTTGATGTGAGACTTTCTCCTTTTTATCTTCTCCACATAACCCCCCTCATTATATTCTATTCCACCCATAGTGCTATATCCATGGCTCGCGCTCATGTATTGCGTGAAGGTTTATGAGTTTGAGATTACTAAAGTATGAAACAATTTCTTGGCTTGTCATCGGGGTTGTGCATGATGAGAGCATTCTCGTGTGACGAAAATGGAGCATGCCTAAACTATATGATTTTGTAGGGATGAACTTTCTTCGGCCATGTTATTTTGAGAAGATATAATTGCTTAGTTAGTATGCTTGAAGTATTATCATTTTTATGTCAATATTAATCTTTTGTCTTGAATCTTATGGATCTGAACATTCATGCCAAACTGAAGAGAATTACTTAGAGAAATATGTTAGGTAGCATTCCACATCAAAAATTCTGTTTTTATCATTTACCTACTCGAGGACGAGCAGGAATTAAGCTTGGGGATGCTGATACGTCTCCAACGTATCTATAATTTTTAATTGTTTCATGCTATTATATTATCAACCTTGGATGTTTTATATGCATTTATATGTTATTTTATATGATTTTTGGGACTAACCTATTAACCTAGATCCCAGTGCCAGTTTCTGTTGTTTCCTTGTTTTAGAGTAGCACAGAAAAGGAAAATCAAACGGAGTCCAATTGACCTGAAACTTCATGGAACTTTTTTTGGACCAGAAGAAGCCCACGGAGTATCGGAGATGGACCATGAGAGTCCCGGGCTACCCACGAGGGTGGGGGGCGCACCCACCCCCCCTGGGCGCGCCCCTGCCTCATGGACAACCCAGAGATCCACCGATGTACTTCTTCCTCCTATATATACCCATATACCCTAAAACTTCGAGGAGCAGAATAGATTGGGAGTTCCTCCTCTAGAAGCCTCCGTAGCCACCGAAAACCAATCTAGACCCGTTCCGGCACCCTGCTGGAGGGGGAACCCCTCTCCGGTGGCCATCTTCATCATTCCGGCACTGTCCATGACGAGGAGGGAGTAGTTCTCCCTCGGGGCTGAGGGTATGTACTAGTAGCTATGTGTTTGATCTCTCTCTCTCTCTCGTGTTCTTGAGGTGCTACGATCTTGATGTATCGCGAGCTTTGCTATTATAGTTGGATCTTATGATGTTTCTCCCCCTCTACTCTCTTGTAATGGATTGAGTTTTCCCTTTGAAGTTATCTTATCGGATCGAGTCTTTAAGGATTTGAGAACAATTGATGTATGTCTTGCGTGGGATACCCGTGGTGACAATGGGGTATTCTATTGATCCACTTGATGTATGTTTTGGTGATCAACTTGCGGGTTCCGCCCATGAACCTATGCATAGGGGTTGGCACACGTTTTCATCTTGACTCCCCGGTAGAATCTTTGGGGCACTCTTTGAAGTAACTTGCATTGGTTTGAATAGATGAATCGGAGATTGTGTGATGCATATCGTATAATCATACCCACAGATACTTGAGGTGACATTGGAGTATCTAGGTGACATTAAGGTTTTGGTTGATTTGTGTCTTAAGGTGTTATTCTAGTACGAACTCTAGGATAGATTGAACGAAAAGAATAGCTTCAAGTTATTTTACTACGGACTCTTGAATAGATCGATCAAAAAGGATAACTTTGAGGTGGTTTCATACCCTACCATATCTCTTCGTTTGTTCTCTGCTATTAGTGATTTTGGAGTGACTCTTTGATACATGTTGAGTTCTACCTCTTGAGCACTGCGTTGGTTTTCCCTTGAAGAGGAAAGGGTGATGCACCAAAGTAGCATAAGTATTTCCCTCAGTTTTTGAGAACTGAGGTCTCAATCCAGTAGGAGGCTACGCGCGAGTCCCTCGCACCTGCACAAAACAAATAATCCTCGCAACCAACCCGATAAGGGGTTGTCAATCCCTACACGGTCACTTACGAGAGTGAGATCTGATAGATATGATAAGATAATATTTTTGGTATTTTTATGATAAAGATGCAAAGTAAAATAAAAGCAATGAAAATAACTAAGTATTGGAAGATTAATATGATGAAGATAGACCCGGGGGCCATAGGTTTCACTAGTGGCTTCTCTCAAGAGCATAGGTATTTTACGGTGGGTGAACAAATTACTGTTGAGCAATTGACAGAATTGAGCATAGTTATGAGAATATCTAGGTATGATCATGTATATATGCATCACGTCCGAGACAAGTAGACCGACTCCTGCGTGCATCTACTATTATTACTCCACACATCGACCGCTATCCAGCATGCATTTAGAGTATTAAGTTCATAAGAACAGAGTAACGCCTTAGGCAAGATGACATGATGTAGAGGCATAAATTCATGCAATATGATAAAAAAAACCACCTTGTTATCCTCGATGGCAACAATACAATACGTGCCTTGCAGACCCTACTTTCACTGGTACACCGCAAGATTGAACCCAAAGCTAACCACTTCTCCCATTGCAAGAAAGATCAATCTAGTAGGCCAAACCAAACTGATAATTCGAAGAGACTTGCAAAGATAACAGATCATACATAAAATAATTCAGAGAAGATTCAAATATTGTTCATAGATAAACTTGATCATAAACCCACAATTCATCAGTCTCAAAAAACACACCGCAAAAGAAGATTACATCGAATAGATCTCCACAAGAGAGGGGGAGAACTTTGTATTGAGATCCAAAAAGAGAGAAGAAGCCATCTAGCTAATAACTATGGACCCGATGGTCTGAGGTAAACTACTCACACTTCATCTGAGAGGCTATGGTGTTGATGTAGAAGCCCTCCGTGATCGATGCCCCCTCCGGCGGAGCTCCGGAACAGGCCCCAAGATGGGATCTCGTGGATACAGAAAGTTACAGCGGTGGAATTAGGGCTTTGGTTCCGTTTCTGATCGTTGGTGTGTACGTAGGTATATATAGGAGGAAGAAGTACGTCGGTGGAGCAACAGGGGGCCCACAAGGGTGGAGGGCGCGCCTCAAGGGGGGGGGGGGTAGGCGCGCCCCCTACCTCATGGCCTCCCTGTTGGTTGCTTGACGTAGGGTCCAAGTCTCCTGGATCATGTTCGGTGAGAAAATCATGGTCCCGAAGGTTTCATTCCGTTTGGACTCTGTTTGATATTCCTTTTCTTCGAAACCCTAAAATAGGCAAAAACAGCAATTCTGGGCTGGGCCTTCGGTTAGTAGGTTAGTCCCAAAAATAATATAAAAGTGGATAATAAAGCCCAGTAATGTCCAAAACAGTAGATAATATAGCATGGAGCAATCAAAAATTATAGATATGTTGGAGACGTATCAAGCATCCCCAAGCTTAATTCCTGCTCGTCCTCGAGTAGGTAAATGATAAAAACAGATTTTTTGATGTGGAATGCTACTAGGCATAATTTCAATGTAATTCTTCTTAATTGTGGCATGAATATTCAGATCCGAAAGATTCAAGATAAAAGTTTAATATTCACATAAAAATAATGATACTTCAAGCATACTAACTAAGCAATTATGTCTTCTCAAAATAATATGGCCCAAGAAAGTTATCCCTACAAAATCATATAGTCTGGCTATGCTCTATCTTCACCACACAAAGTATTTAAATCATGCACAACCCCGAAGACAAGCCAAGCAATTGTGTCATACTTTTGACATTCTCAAAACTTTTCAATCTTCACGCAATACATGAGTGTGAGCCGTGGACATAACACTTTAGGTGGAATAGAATGGTGGTTGTGGAGGAGATAAAAAGGAGAAGATAGTCTCACATCGAATAGGCATATCAACGGGCTATGGAGATGCCCATCAATAGATATCAATGTGAGTGAGTAGGGATTGCCATGCAACGGATGCACTAGAGCTATAAGTATATGAAAGCTCAAAAAGAAACTAAGTGGGTGTGCATCCAACTTGCTTGCTCACGAAGACCTAGGGCATTTTGAGGAAGCCCATCATTGGAATATACAAGCCAAGTTCTATAATGAAAGATTCCCACTAGTATATGAATGTGATAACATAGGAGACTCTCTATCATGAAGATCATGGTGCTACTTTGAAGCACAAGTGTGGTAAAAGGATAGTAGAATTATCCCTTCTCTCTTTTTCTCTCATTTTTTTTATTTGGGCCTTTTCTCTGTTTTTTGTGGCCTCTTTTTATTATTATTATTTTTCGTCCGGAGTCTCATCCCGACTTGTGGGGGAATCATAGTCTCCATCATCCTTTCCTCACTTAGGACAATGCTCTAATAATGATGATCATCACACTTTTATTTTCTTACAACTCAAGAATTACAACTCGATACTTAGAACAAAATATGACTATGTGAATGCCTCTGGCGGTGTACCGGGATATGCAATGACTCATGAGTGACATGTATGAAAGAATTATGAACGGTGGCTTTGCCACAAATATGATGTCAACTACATGATCATGCAAAGCAATATGACAATTATGGAGCGTGTCATAGTAAACGGAACAGTGGAAAGTTGCATGGAAATATATCTCGGAATGTCTATGGAAAAGCCATGATAGGTAGGTATGGTGGCTGTTTTGAGGAAGGTACATGGTGGTGTATGATACCGGCGAAAGGTGCGCGGTATTAGAGAGGCTAGCAATGGTGGAAGGGTGAGAGTGCGTATGATCCATGGACTCAACATTAGTCATAATAACTCATACAATTATTGCAAAAATCTACAAGTTATCAAAGCAAAGTATTACACGTGTGCTCCTAGGGGGATATATTGGTAGGAAAAGACCATCGCTCGCCCCCGACCGCCACTCATAAGGAAGACAATCAATAAATAAATCATGCTCCGACTTCATCACATAATGGTTCACCATACGTGCATGCTACGGGAATCAAAAAATTTAACACAAGTATTTCTCAAATTCCCAACTACTCAACTAGCACAACTTTAATATCACTACCTCCATATCTCAAAACAATCATCAAGCATCAAACTTCTCATAGTATTCAACACACTCAGAAGAGAATTTTATTATTAATCTTGAATACCTAGCATATTAGGATTATTTAAGCAATTTACCATGCTATTTAAGACTCTCAAAATAATCTAAGTGAAGCATGAGAGATCAATAGTTTCTATAAAACAAATCCACCACCGTGCTCTAAAAGATATAAGTGAAGCACTAGAGCAAAACTATATAACTCAAAAAATATAAGTGAAGCACATAGAGTATTCTAATAATTTATGAATCATGTGTGTCTCTCTCAAAAGGTGTGTACAACAAGGATGATTGTGTTAAACTAAAAAAAATAAAGACTCAAATCATACAAGACGCTCCAAGCAAAACACATATATGTGGTGAATAAAAATATACCTCCAAGTAAAGTTACCGATAGAAGTAGACGAAAGAGGGGATGCCTTCCGGGGCATCCCCAAGCTTTGGCTTTTACGTGTCCTTAGATTATATTTTGGGTGCCATGGGCATCCCCAAGCTTAGGCTCTTTCCACTCCTTGTTCCATAATCCATCAAATCTTTACCCAAAACTTGAAAACTTCACAACACAAAACTCAAAGTAGAAAATCTAGTGAGCTCCGTTAGCGAAAGAAAATAAAAGACCACTTCAAGGTACTGTAATGAACTCATTTTTATCTATATTTGTGTTATACCTACTGTATTACAACTTCTCTATGGTTTATAAACTATTTTACTAGCCATAGATTCATCAAAATAAGCAAACAACACACGAAAAACAGAATCTGTCAAAAACAGAACATTCTGTAGTAATCTGTAGCCAGCGCATGATCTGGAACCCCAAAAATTCTAAAATAAATTTCTGGACGTGAGGAATTTATCTATTAATTATCTTCAAAAAGAATTAACTAAATATCATTTTCCAAATAAAAATGGCAGTAGTTCTCGTGAGCGCTAAAGTTTCTGTTTTTTTACAGCAAGTGTACCAAGACTTTCCCCAAGTCTTCCCAACGGTTCTACTTGGCACAAACACTAATTAAACACAAAAAACACAACCAAAACAGAGGCTAGATAAATTAATTATTAATAAACAGGATCAAAAAGCAAGGAATAAAAATAAAATTGGGTTGCCTCCCAACAAGCGCTATCGTTTAACGCCCCTAGCTAGGCATAAAAAGCAAGGATAGATCTCGGTATTGCCATCTTTGGTCTTAGGAAAGAAAAGAGCAAACTTGCTATCTATAGAATTAATCCTTCTATTTTGATAAAGCACATGGCTATTAATGGTAGAGGAAAGATTAAGTATGTTATGGAAATTTGTATCTAGGCTAGGCTTTATCTCTTTAGTAGTTTCATTTTGGTAAGAGAGCAAAAGAGATGTAGATTCAACTTTCTCATTCACGGGGTGCCCAAATATGGTTTTCATTTTTTCATAAGTGTCTACGACATCCCCTTCAAGAAAACCTTCTTCAAATATAGAATCTAAGACGTGCTTAAAAGAAAAAGGAAGGGAAATATAAAAGCTTTTTAAGTAAACTTCAATTTGGTATTGAGGCACATAGCTAGCTGTGGGAGTCCTGGATTAGGGGGTCTCCGGACAGCCAGACTATCTCCTTTGGCCGGACTTTAGACTATGAAGATACAAGATTGAAGACTTCGTCTCGTGTCCGGATGGGACTCTACTTGGCGTGGAAGGCAAGCTAGGCAATACGGATATGTGTATCTCCTCCTTTGTAACCGACCTTGTGTAACCCTAACCTCTCCGGTGTCTATATAAACCGGAGGGTTTTAGTCCGTAGGAAAACATACAATCATACCATAGGCTAGCTTCTAGGGTTTAGCCTCTCTGATCTCGTGGTAGATCTACTCTTGTACTACCCATATCATCAATATTAATCAAGCAGGACGTAGGGTTTTACCTCCATCAAGAGGGCCCGAACCTGGGTAAAACATTGTGTCACCTGCCTCCTGTTACCATCCGCCTTAGACGCACAGTTCGGGACCCCCTACCCGAGATCCGCCGGTTTTGACACCGACATTGGTGCTTTCATTGAGAGTTCCTCTGTGTCGTCGCCGTTAGGTTTGATGGCTCCTACTATCATCGATGGCGATGCAGTCTAGGGTGAGATTTTTCTCCCCGGACAGATCTTCGTGTTCGGCAGCTTTGCACTACGGGCCAATTCCCTTGGCCATTTGGAGCAGATTGAAAGTTACGCCCCTGGCCATCAGGTCAGGTTTGGAAGCCTAAACTACACGGTCGATATCCGCGGAGACTTGATCTTCAACGGATTCGAGCCTCTGCCTTGTGCGTCACGCGGTCACGATGAGTACGATTTAGCTCTACCACCAGATAGCGTTCTGGAGATCACACCGGCAGCCGCTCCAACCCTCAATTCGGAGCTAGTTGCGCCGACCATGGACGGGGGGATGGACCCCGCCACGGAGGCGTTACCCTCAGCGGCGATCGAGCCAAACATCGACCTTACCTTGCCTGAGAGCTGTGTTGTTAAACTGCCGAATTCTTCTCTGGCCACGGACTCCGAACCGCCTGCGCCCGTTCCTATCGAATCTGATTGGGCGCCGATCATGGAGTTTACCTCCGCGGATATCTGTCAGCACTCGCCCTTCGGCGACATACTGAACTCATTAAGGTCTCTCTCCTTGTCAGGAGAGTCCTGGCTGAACTACGTCCGGCAGGACTGGGATGCGGACGACGAAGAAATTCGCGGCCCACCCACCACCCACTTAGTAGCCACTGTCGATGACTTAACCGACATGCTCGACTTCGACTCCGAAGATATCGACGGTATGGACGACGATGCCGGAGACGAAGAGGAACCACTGCCCACAGGGCACATGACAGCCACCTCATCATATGATATATACATGGTGGACACACCCAAAGAAGGCAATGGCAACGAGACAGCGGAGGATGACCCCTCCAAGAAGCAACCCAAGCGCCGACGTCAGCAGCGCCGCTCTAAGTCCCGCCAAAGCAAAAGTGGTGATACTAGCACAGGAGGTAATAACACTCCGGATAGTGCCGAAGACAACAACAACCCCCTCCAGCAAGATTTAGAGCAGGAGGATGGAGGAGCTAGCCCTCCTGAGAGAGCGACAGACGAAGAGGCGGAGGATGATAATTACATGCCCCCCTCCGAAGATGAGGCAAGCCTCGGCGATGACGAATTCGCCGTGCCAGAGGATCCCGTCAAACAAGAGCGCTTCAAGCACCGGCTTATGGCCACGACAAATAGCCTTAAGAAAAAGCAGCAGCAGCTTCAAGCTGATCAAGATCTGCTAGCTGACAGATGGACTGAAGTCCTCGTGGCCGAGGAATATAAACTTGAGCGCCCCTCCAAGAGTTACCCAAAATGCAGGTTGCTACCTTGACTGGAGGAAGAAGCGTATGATGCGGCTAATCGGCCACCTCATGGCCGTGATAGAGAGGCATTCCAGCTAAAAGCTCAGCCCGCACCCCGACGCCATTCAAATAAAAAAGCATGGGGAAATACGCCAGACCTGCAAGACGTATTGGAGGACAAAGCAAAACAAGCAAGATCGATCTACGGATCACGAGGGCGCGCCACTATGCGAGACGATAAACGTCACGCCGGATACAGTAAAAGTAAATCCGGCCAGGCCGAACACAGCGGGCAAGACCCATTTGAGCTGCGTCGCGATATAGCCCAATACAGAGGCGCCACACACCCCTTATGCTTCACAGACGAAGCAATGGATCATCAAATCCCAGAAGGTTTCAAACCTGTAAATATTGAATCATACGACGGCACAACAGATCCTGCAGTATGGATCGAGGATTTCCTCCTCCACATCCACATGGCCCGCGGTGATGACTTACACGCCATCAAATACCTCCCACTAAAGCTCAAAGGACCAGCGCGGCATTGGCTCAACAGCTTGCCAGCAGAGTCCATCAGCTGTTGGGAAGATCTGGAGGCCGCATTCCTCAACAACTTTTAGGGCACTTATGTGCGACCACCAGATGCCGATGACTTGAGCCACATAATTCAGCAGCCAGAAGAATCGGCCAGGCAATTCTGGACTCGGTTCCTAACAAAGAAAAATCAAATCATCGACTGTCCGGATGCAGAGGCCCTAGCGGCTTTCAAACATAACATCCGCGACGAGTGGCTAGCCCGGCACCTTGGTCAGGAAAAGCGGAAATCTATGGCAGCCCTCACGACACTCATGACCCGCTTTTGTGCGGGAGAAGACAGCTGGCTGGCTCGCAGTAACAATATGTCAAAGAACCATGGTACCTCGGATACCAAGGACGGCAATAGCAGGTCCCGTCGCAACAAACATAAGCGCCGCATTAACAGCGATAATGCTGAGGATACGACAGTCAGTGCCGGATTCAAAGGCTCTAAACCCGGTCAGCGGAAAAATCCATTTAAACAAAGTACGTCGGGCCCGTCTAGTTTGGACCGCATACTCGATCACTCGTGTCAAATACACAGCACCCCAGACAAGCCATTCAATCACACCAACATGGATTGTTGGGTGTTCAAGCAGGCCAGCAAGTTAATTGCCGAAAACAAGGATAAGGGGTCACATAGCGATGACGAGGAGGAGCCCCGGCAGCCACACACCGGAGGACAGAAGAGATTTCCCCCACAAGTGCGGACGGTGAACATGATATACGCAACCCACATCCCCAAGAGGGAGCGGAAGCGTGCGCTCAGGGACGTATATGCGTTGGAGCCAGTCGCCCCAAAGTTCAACCCATGGTCCTCCTATCCGATCACTTTTGATCGCAGGGACCACCCCACTAGTATCCGTCATGGCGGATTCGCTGCACTGGTTCTAGACCCAATCATTGACGGATTTCACCTCACTCAAGTCCTTATGGATGGCGGCAGCAGCCTGAACTTGCTTTATCGGGACATAGTGCGCAAAATGGGTATCGACCCCTCAAGGATCAAACCCACAAAAACGACCTTTAAAGCCGTTATTCCAGGCGTAGAGGCCCATTGCACAGGCTCAATTACACTAGAAGTGGTCTTCGGATCCCCGGATAACTTCCGAAGCGAAGAGTTAATCTTCGATATAGTCCCGTTCCGCAGTGGTTATCATGCACTGCTCGGGCGAACCGCATTTGCGAGATTCAATGCGGTACCGCATTATGCATACCTCAAGCTCAAGATGCCAGGACCTCATGGGGTTATTATAGTCAATGGAAACACAGAGCGCTCTCTCCGAATGGAGGAGCACACTGCGGCCCTCGCAGCAGAAGCGCAAAGCAGCCTCTCAAGGCAATCCACCAGTTCGGCGTTTCAAGACCCGAACACCTTCAAGCGCGCTCGGAGCAATCGGCAACTAGACCGCCTGGCGCGATCTGAGCTCGCGTAGCAATGCGGCCCCCACCCCAGTCCCAGCCAAGCGGCGAAACTCGTGCCACGCGTACATAATTACGCATTAAAAATACCATGGGCACAGGCGGGGAGGGGGGCACAACTGCGGCACGCCCCAAGACGCGGCTTAAACCGCACTAGGGGCTTCCCGCTTGGTTATTTTTCTCTTTTTCAGGACATTAATCTCTGGAAACCCTGTCCGGCAGCACTATTGTCGAACACATGATGCAGCAACCAAGGAGGCAGAAAGCTACGTCACACCACGGAATTCCCACGTGGATTACAGTAACGAGCGAAATATTTGATTTAATACTATTCCTCAGTTTGCCCTTGGAAGGGACATAGTCCTACTCTTTGCTTATCACACTATCTGTATCATTCTGCTTTAACGCACCTTTTTGAATAAACAATGCATAACATTACGACTATTATTGCATTCATGTTTTATATATATGTGTTCATTAATGACGCCTTGCAACCATACACTTTGGTACGGCCAATACACCAGGGGCTTACGTAGCCCATAATATGGTGTGAAAAGTCCGAACACTTTCACAAGTGCGGCACCCCGAACATATAGCATTATATGCATCAGCTCCGAATCATGTCTTTGGTCAAATGTTGGGTTTGCCCGGCTCCTATGTTTTGGTACCTTACGTTCCGCTCTATCGGCTAAGGTAGCGCTAGGAGAACTACTGTGATTGTGCCCCAGTTCTGCTGGTTTAAGCACCTCAGTAGAGAAAGCTAAAACTGACTGTCATGATAAGGCGAGAGACTGGTCGCTGTTCGGTGAGGTTTCCAGTCCCTAAAGACTAATGCCGCTTAGAGAGAGGGGCCGGCCCTGTCCGGCTTAAAGGCGTGTATCGCGCCCCGAATTCGGCCTTCCGAATACCAGGGGCTTCGCCAAAATTTAAAATTATAGAATTATATGGCTAAGTGAGAGTGATAAAGCATTATTAGTCCGGTTGCCTTGTTCGTTGTGCTGAGCACCTCCCTCGAAGGACCCAAAAATGGGAACAAGAGTGCTCAGGTTTATCCCGAACACCCCAGCAGTCGCGGCATGGGGGCAGATGCCGAGGGCTAGCCATCTCTCAGATTGGATAAACAGCCAAACTGAAGGTAATATTTTAAATTCAAACAAGCGTTGCATAGCGCATATGAAACAAGTTTTCATAAATACAGGATCACACGAGCAAGTTTTACTCAAATATTACATCTTTTGTGCACTCGTCCGCTACGAGACGGGCACCCGGCAGAACACCCTCGTAGTACATCTCGGGGTGGCGATGCTCCTTGCCCTCCGGCGGCCCTTCCTTGATCAGCTTCACGGCGTCTAGCTTGACCCATTGCAATTTCACACGGGCGAAAGCCCGGCGTGCACCTTCAATGCAGATGGATCGCTTGATGACCTCCAGCTGCGGGCAGGCATCCACAAGCCACCTCACGAGGCTGAAGAAGATGTTCAGAAGGGCGTCGCCAGGCCACAACCGGACTATAAAGCCCTTCATGGCCTATTTGGCCACCTTATGTAGCTCGACCAGCTGCTGCAGCTGGTCGCTCATTGGCACCGGGTGTTCGGCCCTAGTATACTGAGACCATAACAGCTTCTCCGTTGAGCTTCCATCCTCGGCCTGGTAAAATTGTGCGGCATCGGACACGCTGTGGGGCAAATCTGTGAATGCTCCTGGAGAGCTCCGGATTCGGGTAAGTAATCGATAATTTACTTTTACATGCTTGCTTTGCATATAGAATGCCTTACCCGCCGCTCTCTTCTTCATTGCGTCGATCTCCTGGAGGGCCTTTTGGGCTTGGCCTTGGCACTTTTTGCGTTCTCGAGGGCCGCGGCAAGCTCAGACTCTCGTGTCTTCGAGTCAAGCTCCAACGCCTCGTGCTTCGTCCCGAGAGCCTGGAGCTCTTGCTGCACCTCGCCCACCCGAGCCTCTTGCTTCTCTCGCTCGATGCGCTCCTTGCCCGCTTTATCTTCGGCCTCGGACAACGCTTGCTTTAGGGTCGCCACTTCGGTCGCGGCCACTGGCAAATTCATGATGATCCTGTCATTTTGCAATCGCATTCCTTTTCATACATACCCATAGACAAGGTACTACTTACCTTTGTTCTCCTCGAGCTGCCTCTTGGCAAGGCCGAGCTCGTCCTGGGACCCTTTAAGGTCCTGCTTCAGTACGGCGACCTCCGCAGTCAGTTCGGCGGACGCCAGCAGCGAAGCCTGCATTTGCATATTGACATACTTATATTAGACTCGTGCGATATTGTTTGATCCTCTGTTCGGCTTTTCTTTGTGAACACCGAATAGAGCATCAGGGGCTACTGTCTATGCGGTAATATTTTTCCTATATTTTAAATACTTACCTCAAAGCCTGTTAGAAGGCTAGCACAGGCTTCAGTCAATCCGCTCTTGGCGGACTGAACCTTCTGGATCACCGCACTCATAATACTGCGGTGCCCCTCGTTGATGGAAGTGCCGCGAAGCGCTTCCAGCAGATTATCCGGCGCCTCTGGATGGACAAAGGTCACCGGTGCAGGCGTCTTGCCCCTCGTAGAAGGGGGCCGCCTGCCCGAGTCCGGAACCACTGGAGGTTCCGGCGCGGTGTCCGGCTGAGGGCCGAACTCGGAGCCCTCAGGGGCCTTGTCCCCTCTGCTCCCGGAGTCTGGGAGGCCACTTTGAGGCACCTCCGGGACCGTCTCCCCTCGACCCGGTGCCTCATGAGACAACACCTCGGCATCGTCCGCAGGATGAGGGGAGGTGGCGATCGGAACTGGATCGCTATCCATATCCGACGAGCCCAGGGAGCCGTTCGATGATACATCGATACGGGCTCAGGGCGGCCTGCATAATCATATTTCGGCATTAGGTGAAGTAGTGCGACAAAGGAATGCTATGAGTTACTCTGGTATCCAAACACTTACGACTTCCCCAGGGGCTTGGCCCTGGGCAGCCACTCGTCTTCGCCATCGGCGGCGGTGGTAGAGCTGTCCGGAAGGAGAGTTCTCCCCTTGTTGGACCCTTCGGCCTCCCCAGTTGGGGCGACCTTCCTTTTCTTGTCTCCCCCGTCTGGAGGGGGAGCATCTTCTTCTGCCTCCTCGTCTTCGGGGGAGGATTGCGACGTAGAGTCCTCGGACGGTGAGTCCGATGACGCCTGGCACCGGGAACTCTTTCAGGTTCCCTTGGCCTTCTTGGTCTTCTCCGACACCGTGTAAGGAGCCGGAGTCAGCATCTTTGCCAAAAGAGCGTCTGCTGGGCCTTCGGGCAAAGGAGCCGGACAGTCGATCTGTCCGGCCGTCTCCTACCAGTCCTGTCAAAGGCACGGAAGTTTAGATCCCGCATGGAGTCAAACTATGAAAAACAAGTATCCTGTGAGAGGTAAAGCAGCTTACCGTGCTGGCTTGGCTCTTCGCGCTGAATCCGCGATCCTCAGTAGTGGGAGGGGGGACCTCGGCGCTCTTGAATAGCACCCTGCAGGCATCTTCGTGAGTTGTGTCGAAGAGCCTGTTTAGAGTTCGGTGCTGCGCCGGGTCGAACTCCCACAAGTTGAAGGCCCGTTGTTGGCACGGGAGGATCCGGCGGTGGAGCATGACCTGGACTACGTTGACAAGTTTGAGCTTCTTGTTCACCATGTGTTTGAATACATGTTTGGAGTCCAGTCAACTCTCCAGAACTACCCCAGGACAAGCCCTTCTCTTGATAGGAGGTGAGCCGTGTAGGGAAGCCAGATTGGAACTCAGGGGCCGCCACCCATGTAGGGTCACGTGGCTCGGTGAAGTAGAACCACCCCGATTGCCACCACTTTATGGTCTCCACGAAGGAGCACTTGAGCCATGTGACGTCGGGCATCTTGCCCACCATGGCGCCTCCGCACTCCGCCTGGCGGCCGCTCACTACCTTCGTCTTGACATTGAAAGTCTTCAGCCATAAGCCGAAGTGGGGCTTGATGCGGAGGAAGGCCTCACACACGATGATAAACACCGAGATGTTGAGGATGAAGTTCGGGGCCAGATCGTGGAAATCCAGGCCGTAGTAGAACATGAGCCCCCGGACAAATGGGTGGAGAGGAAATCCCAGTCCGCGGAGGAAATGGGTAAGGAACACTACCCTCTCATGGGGCCTGGGGGTGGGGATGAGTTGCCCCTCCTCTGGGAGCCGGTGCGCGATGTCGTCGGGCAAGTATCCGGCTCTCCTCAGCTTCTTGACGTGTCCCTCCGTGACGGAGGAGACCATCCACCTGCCTCCCGCTCCGGACATGGTTGGAAAAGGTCGAGGTGGGAAATGCGAACTTGGGCGCTGGAGCTCGAGTGTGTGAAGGTGGATGAGCAAAGGAGGAAGAAGGCGTGGATGAAAAAGTAAATCCTTATCCCTTTATATGGGCGGACGAAACTATGCGTCCCCACTAGCCTGGGAAAACTCGCTCGTCCCCCAAGCACCGTAATCGATGGCGCGGTTGGGTTACCCACACCCGTATTGATGAGAATCCCGTGATAAGGGGACACGATCTCTGCTTTGACAAGACGTGTCAAAAAACTGCCTCGTGTTATGTGCGGGGCTAGTTAAAGGAAACGGTTCGAATAATCACCGGGCCGTGACATAATGTCGTCTTGCCAAAACAAGCTAGCAAATTGGATTTGTGGAAATATTATTCTCTCTACGGTGGTATGTGGAACTTATTTTGCAGGGTCGGACATTATCCTTATATTCTAATTCTTCCGTGGTGTATTCTTAGGAAGAACCCGCCTTGCAATGTTGAAGAAAAAATTGCGCGCCGGACTCATCGTCATTGAAAGCTTGGTTCAGGGGCTACTGTGGGAGTCCTGGATTCGGGGGTCTCCGGACAGCCGGACTATCTCCTTTGGCCGGACTGTTAGACTAGGAAGATAGAGGATTGAAGACTTCGTCTCGTGTCCGGATGGGACTCTACTTGGCGTGGAAGGCAAGCTAGGCAATACGGATATGTGTATCTCCTCCTTTGTAATCGACCTTGTGTAACCCTAACCTCTCCGGTGTCTATATAAACCGGAGGGTTTTAGTCCGTAGGACAACATACAATCATACCATAGGCTAGCTTCTAGGGTTTAGCCTCTCTGATCTCGTGGTAGATCTACTCTTGTACTACCCATATCATCAATATTAATCAAGCAGGACGTATGGTTTTACCTCCATCAAGAGGGCCCGAACCTGGGTAAAACATTGTGTCCCCTGCCTCCTGTTACCATCCGCCTTAGACGCATAGTTCGGGACCCCCTACCCAAGATCCGCCAGTTTTGACACCAACACTAGCCCTGATCCTTAATAGTCTATACCAAGCATCTTTCAAAGATTCATCAAGTAAATAACGAAAAATTCCAGGATCATCTTCATCAAAATTATTAAGACTCTCATTGATAACTCCGGTAGGGTTTTCCATAGTATCCTTATTTATGAGCTTAGCGAGAATAGAAGGGTTGTCCAAAGTACTAAAACTCTAGAGAGAACCCCCCACCCTTTTTTATTCAGACATGGCGGAAGAAAGGCGAGCGAGAAGAGAGGACAAATAAACCGGAAAGGGTGAAGTGGGGGAGATGAAAACGTGAGGCAAATGGAAAATAATGTAATGCGGGAGATAAGGGTTTGTGATGGGTACTTGGTATGTTGACTTTTGCGTAGACCTCCCCGGCATCGGCACCAGAAATCCTTCTTGCTACCTCTTGAGCACTGCGTTGGTTTTCCCTTGAAGAGGAAAGGGTGATGCAGCAAAGTAGCGTAAGTATTTCCCTCAGTTTTTGAGAACCAAGGTATCAATCCAGTAGGAGGCTACGTGCGAGTCCCTCGCACCTGCACAAAACAAATAAATACTCGCAACCAACGCGATAAGGGGTTGTCAATCCCTACACGGTCACTTACGAGAGTGAGATCTGATAGATATGATAAGATAATATTTTTGGTATTTTTATGATAAAGATGCAAAGTAAAATAAAAGCAATGAAAATAACTAAGTATTGGAAGATTAATATGATGAAGATAGACCCGGGGGCCATAGGTTTCACTAGTGGCTTCTCTCAAGAGCATAGGTATTTTACGGTGGGTGAACAAATTACTGTTGAGCAATTGACAGAATTGAGCATAGTTATGAGAATATCTAGGTATGATCATGTATATAGGCATCACGTCCGAGACAAGTAGACCGACTCCTGCCTGCATCTACTACTATTACTCCACACATCGACCGCTATCCAGCATGCATCTAGAGTATTAAGTTCATAAGAACAGAGTAACGCCTTAAGCAAGATGACATGATGTAGAGGGATAAATTCATGCAATATGATAAAAACCACATATTGTTATCCTCGATGGCAACAATACAATACGTGCCTTGCTGCCCCTACTATCACTTGAGTTCGGTGGCATCACCTGCACTGGTATCAAAACCCGTGAGATCAAGACTATTTAAGCTTATGGGAAGGATGTGGTAATGAGGTGGAGTTGCAGCAGGCGCTAAACAAATATGGTGGCTAACATACGAGTACAAGAGTAAGATGAGAAACTACGCAACGGTCGTAAAACTAGAAGTGATCATGAACTACTTACGGTCAAACATAACCCCACCGTGTTCTCTTCCCGAACCTCGTCGAAAAGAGACCATCACGGTTACCCACATGGTTGTTGTATTTTAATGAAATCAAGTGTCAAGTTATCTACAACCGGATATTAACAAATTCCCATCTACCACATAACCGCAGGCACGGCTCCCGAAAGTTTATACCCTGCAGGGGTGTCCCAACTTAGCCCATGACAAGCTCACGATCCGCGGAGACAATCCTCCATCGTGGGACCCTCCGTTCAGACTCGGAATCCCGGTGCGCAAGACATTTCGACAATGGTAAAACAAGTCCAGCAAGACCTCCCGACGTGCCGACACCCTGATAGTAGCCGTGTGTATCTCGTCTCAGGCCACAATCGGATGGGTGAAGCTACGAGTAAAACCTATCCTCGAGTTTTCTCGTGGTGGCCCCGCAGGTTGTGCGGTTCGGACCAACACTCATGTGGAGCACTGGCCTGGGGGTGATTAAGTCCTCGGGTTAATTACTCCATATGCAAATTTTTAGTTGTTATTAGGCAAATGGTAAAACCAATGTTGGGCCTTGCTGGAAGAGTATTATTCAAAGCAACTGTCAAGAGGGGGCCATAAACCCTCACTGTGTTAGGGACGCAAAAGCAAGGAACATAACACCGGTTTGACAAAAACTAAGGCAGCAAGGGTGGAACAAAACACCGAGCACAAGGCCAAGCCTTCCACCCTTTACCAAGTATATAGATGCATTAATTAAATAACAGATATTGTGATATCCCAACATATCCATGTTCCAATGTGGAACAACCTGCAAGGCACCTATAGCTAGCAACACTAGAAGAGGGGTTGCACAAAAGCGGTAACATAGCCAAACAACGGTTTGCTAGAAAGGTGGGTTAGAGGCTTGACATGGCAATATGGGAGGCATGATAAATAAGTGGTAGGTAGCGCGACATAGCGATAGAACGAACATCTAGCAAGCAAAGTTAGAACTGATATCGAGGGTAATGATCATCCTACCTGCAAAGTTCTTAGAGTTGTCGAAAGCTTCCTCCTCATAAATGTACTCAATAGGTTCCTCGTTCACGAACTCGTCTCCCAGTTGTACCCAAAGCAAGAACACATGCAACGGAATAACAATCAATCATGGTGCAATGCACACGCAACATGATGCAAGACATGGCATGGAATGCAAGGTATGATGTGCAATGCATATGGGTACTCCGGAAGGGAAAGATGATCAAGGCATCAACTTGGCAAACCAAGCATGCCGCTGGAAAGATGGAGTGATTTATGTCAAAATAGATATAAGGATCACCAGAAACGGATGCACGGTTTGCAAATCACAAGCAAGACAAGAACGATGCAAAAGTGCGCTTAACAGCACCATAGCACTTAAGATGCAACAAGAAACTATGCTACAGTGCTACCTCTTGAGCACTGCGTTGGATTTCCCCGAAGAGGAGAGGATGATGCAGCAAAGTAGCGTAAGTATTTCCCTCAGTTTTCGAGAAACAAGGTATCAATCCAGTAGGAGGCTACGCACGAGTCCCTCGTACCTACACAAAAACAATAGCTCAACGCAACCAACGCGCTTAGGGGTTGTCAATCCCTTCACGGTCACTTACGAAAGTGAGATCTGATAGAGATGATAAATAATATTTTTGGTATAGAGATGCAAAGTGAAAAGTAAAAGGCAAAGTAAAAAAGCAAAGCAATAATAAAGTGATGGAGATTGATATGATGAGAAAGAGACCCGAGGCCATAGGTTTCGCTAGTGGCTTCCCTCAAGAGCATAAGTATTCTACGGTGGGTGAACAAATTACTGTTGAGCAATTGACAAAATTGAGCATAGTTATGAGAATATCTAGGTATGATCATGTATATAGGCATCACGTTCGAGACAAGTAGACCGACTCCTGCCTGCATCTACTACTATTACTCCACTCATCGACCGCTATCCAGCATGCATCTAGAGTATTAAGTTAAAAACAGAGTAACGCCTTAAGCAAGATGACATGATGTAGAGGGATAGTTTCATGCAATATGATAAAAAACCATCTTGTTATCCTCGATGGCAACAATACAATATGTGCCTTGCTGCCCCTTCTGTCACTGGGAAAGGACACCGCAAGATCAAACCCAAAGCTAAGCACTTCTCCCATGGAAAGAAAAACCAATCTAGTAGGCCAAACCAAACTGATAATTCGAAGAGACTTGCAAAGATAACTAATCATAGATAAAAGAATTCAGAGAAGATTCAAATATTATTCATAGATAGACTGGACCATAAACCCACAATTCATTGGTCTCAACAAACACACCGCAAAAAGAAGATTACATCGAATAGATCTCCACGAGAGAGGGGGAGAACATTGTATTGAGATCCAAAAAGAGAGAAGAAGCCATATAGCTACTAACTATGGACCCGTAGGTATGAAGTAAACTACTCACACTTCATCGGAGGGGCTTGGATAACGATGTAGAAGCCCTCCGTGATCGATGCCCCCTCCGGCGAAGCTCTGGAATAGGCCCCAAGATGGGATCTCGTGGATACAGAAAGTTACGGCGTTGGAATTAGGTTTTTGGCTCTTGTTCTGATCTTTTGGGGGTACGTGGATATATATAGGAGGAAGAAGTACTTAGGTGGAGCAACAGGGGCCCCACGAAGGTGGAGGGCATGCCTGGGGGTTAGGCGCACCCCCTACCTCGTGAGCTCCTGTTACGTGGCTTGACGTAGGGTCCAAGTCTCCTGAGTTGTATTCGATGAGAAAATCACGTTCCCGAAGGTTTCATTCCGGTTGGACTCCGTTTGATATTCCTTTTCTTCGAAACCCTAAAACAGGCAAAAAACAGCAATTCTAGGCTGGGCCTCCGGTTAATAGGTTAGTCCCAAAAATATTATAAAAGTGGATAATAAAGCCCAATAATGTCCAAAACAGTAGATAATATAGCATGGAGCAATCAAAAATTATAGATACATTGGAGACATATCAAGCATCCCCAAGCTTAATTCCTGCTCGTCCTCAAGTAGGTAAATGATAAAACGGAATTTTTGATGCGGAGTGCTACTTGGCATAATTTTAATGTAATTTTTCTTAATTGTGGTATGAGTATTCAGATCCGAAAGATTCAAGACAAAAGTTCATATTGACATAAAAATGATAATACTTCAAGCATACTAACTAAGCAATTATGACTTCTCAAAATAACATGGCCAAAGAAAGTTCATCCCTACAAAATCATTTGGTTTCGTCATGTTTCATTTTCTTCACACAAGAATGATATCATCATGCACAACCCCGATGACAAGCGAAGCAATTGTTTCATACTTTAGTAATCTCAAACCTATAAACTTTCACGCAATATATGAGCGCGAGCCATGGACATAGCACTATAGGTGGAATAGAATATAATGAGGGGGTTATGTGGAGAAGACAAAAAGAAGAAAGTCTCACATCAACGAGGCTAATCAATGGCTATGGAGATGCCCACAGATTGATGTTAATGCAAGGAGTAGGGATTGCCATTCAACAGATGCAATAGAGCTATAAATGTAAGAAAGCTCAAAAAAAGAAACTAGTGGGTGTGCATCCAACTTGCTTGCTCACGAACACCTAGGGCACTTGAGGAGGCCCATTGTTGGAATATACAAGCCAAGTTCTATAATGAAAAATTCCCACTAGTATATGAAAGTGATAACATGAGAGACTCTCTACTATGAAGATCATGGTGCTACTTTGAAGCACAAGTGTGGCAAAGGATAGTAACATTGTCCCTTATCTCTTTTTCTCTCATTTTTTGGGGCCTTCTCTTTTTTTATGGCCTTTCTTTTTTTATATTCCTCACTCGGGACAATGCTCTAGAAAATGATGATCATCACACTTCTATTTATTTACAACTCAATGATTACAACTAGATACTAGAACAAAATATGACTATATGAATGCCTCCGGCGGTGTACCGGGATATGCAATGAACCAAGAGTGACATGTATGAAAGAATTATGAACGGTGGCTTTGCCACAAATACTATGTCAACTACATGATCATGCTAAGCAATATGAAAATGATGAATGTGTCATGATGAACGGAATGATGGAAAGTTGCATTGCAATATATCTTGGAATGGCTATGGAAATGCCATAATAGGTAGGTGTGGTGGCTGTTTTGAGGAAGATATATGGAGGTTTATGTGTGAAAGAGCGTATCATATCATGGGGTTTGGATGCACCGGCGAATTTTGCGCCAACTCTCAATGTGAGAAAGGGCAATGCACGGTACCGAAGAGGCTAGCAAGGATGGAAGGGTGAGAGTGCGTATAATCCATGGACTCAACATTAGTCATAAAGAACTCACATACTTATTGCAAAAATCTACAAGTCATCAAAAACCTCGGTACTACGCGCATGCTCCTAGGGGATAGATTGGTAGGAAAAGACCATCGCTCGTCCCCGACCGCCACTCATAAGGAAGACAATCAAATAACACCTCACGTTTCAAATTTGTTGCATAACGTTTACCATACGTGCATGCTACGGGACTTGCAAACTTCAACACAAGTATTTCTAAATTTCACAACTACTCAACTAGCACGACTTTGATATTATTACCTCCATGTCTCAAAACAATCATCAAGCATCAAACTTCTCTTAGTATTCAACACATTCATAAGAAAGTTTTATTATTAATCTTGCATACCAAGAATATTAGGATTTTAAGCAAATTACCATGCTATTAAGACTCTCAAAATAATCTAAGTGAAGCATGAGAGATCAATAGTTTCTATAAAACAAATCCACCACCGTGCTCTAAAAGATATAAGTGAAGCACTAGAGCAAAATTACAAAACTGAAAAGATATAAGCGAAGCACATAGAGTATTCTAACAAATTCCAAATCATGTATGGCTCTCTCAAAAGATGTGTATAGCAAGGATGATTGTGGTAAACTAATAAGCAAAGACTCAAATAATACAAGACACTCCAAGCAAAACACATATCGTGTGGTGAATAAAAAATAGCTCCAAGTAAAGTTACCGATAGAAGTAGACGAAAGAGGGGATGCCTTCCGATGCATCCCCAACCTTTGGCTTTTAGGTGTCCATAGATTATCTTGGGGGTGCCATGGGCATCCCCAATCTTAGGCTCTTGCCACTCCTTGTTCCATAATCCATCAAATCTTTACCCAAAACTTGAAAACTTCACAACACAAAACTTAAAGTAGAAAACTCGTGAACTTCGTTAGTGAAACAAAACAAAAGACCACTTCAAGGTACTGTAATGAACTCATTATTTATTTATATTGGTGTTAAACCTACTTTATTCCAATTTCTCTATGGTTTATAAAATATTTTACTAGCCATAGATTCATCAAAATAAGCAAACAACACACGAAAACAGAATCTGTCAAAAACAGAATAGTCTGTAGTAATCTGTAGCTAGCGCAAGATGTGGAACCCCAAAAATTCTAAAATAAACTGCTGGACGTGAGGAATTTATATATTAATCATCTGCAAAACGAATTAACTAAATATCACTTTCCAAATAAAAATTACAGCAGTTCTCGTGAGCGCTAAAGTTTCTGTTTTCTACAGCAAGTTCAAGAAGACTTTCCCCAAGTCTTCCCAACGGTTCTACTTGGCACAAACACTAATTAAACACAAAAAACACAAACAATACAGAGGCTAAATAATTTATTTATTACTAAACAGGAGAAAAAAGCAAGTAATAAAAATAAAATTGGGTTGCCTCCCAACAAGCGCTATCGTTTAACGCCCCTAGCTAGGCATAACAAGCAAGAATAGATCTAGGTATTGCCATCTTTGGTAGGCAATCCATAAGTGGCTCTCACGATAGATTCATATGGTAATTTTATTTTCTTTCTAGGGAAGTGTTCCATGCCCTTTTTTAATGGAAATTGAAATCTAATATTCCCTTTCTTCATATCAATAATTGCACCAACCGTTCTAAGGAAAGGTCTACCGAGAATAATAGGGCAAGAAGGATTGCAATCGATATCAAGAATGATAAAATCTACGGGGACATAATTCCTATTTGCAGAAATAAGAACATCATTAATTCTTCCCATAGGTTTCTTAATAGTGGAATTCGCAAGATGCAAATTTAGAGAGCAATCATCAAAATCATGGAAATCTAGCAAATCACACAAAGTTTTGGGAATAGTAGAGACACTAGCACCCAAATCACACAAAGCATAAAACTCATAATATTTAATTCTAATTTTAATAGTTGGTTTCCACTCATCATAAAGTTTTCTAGGGATAGAAACTTTCAACTCAAGTTTTTCTTCATAAGATTGCATCAAGGCGTCAACGATATGCTCGGTAAAGGCTTTATTTTGACTATAAGCATGAGGAGAATTTAGCATGGATTGCAACAAGGAAATACAATAAATTAAAGAGCAATTTTCATAATTAAATTCCTTGAAATCCAATATAGTGGGTTTAGCATCATCTAGGGTTTTATTTCTTTTAATCCCACTTTTATCAATTTCACCATCAAGATCTAAATACTCCGAATTTTTAGAACGCCTTCTAGGTAAAGGTACAGCATATTCAGTCCCATCATTATCAAGATTAATATTACAAAACAAAGATTTAATAGGGGACACAACAATAACTTTTAGATCTTCATCTTTATTTTCATAGGAATTGGAAGAACACGCTTTAATAAAGGCATCTTTCATAGCACGCATCCTAGCGGTTCTTTCCTTGCACTCATCAATGGAAATTATCATGTCTTTGAGAGACTCATTGATATCATGCTTGGGAGGAATAGATCTAAGCTTCAAAGAATCAACATCAAGAGAAATTCTATCAACGTTCCTAGCCAAACCGTCAATCTTAAGCAATTTTTCTTCAATCATAGCATTAAAATTCTTTTGCGAAGAAATAAATTATTTAATATTAGATTCAAAATAAGAGGGCATCTTATTATAATTTCCATAAGAATTGTTGTAGGAATTACCATAATTATTAGAGGGATTACTAGGATAAGGCCTAGGATTGAAATTTCCTCTATACGCGTTGTTACCAAAATTATTCCTACCAACAAAATTCACATCCATGGATTCATTATTATTCTTAATCAAAGTAGACAAATGCATATCATTAGGATCAGATGAAACACTCTTAGTAGAAATAATTTCATAAGTTCATCCATCCTTCCAATCAAAACATTGATTTCTTCTATCGCATGCACCTTTTTATTAGTAGATCTTTCAGTGTGCCATTGAGAATAATTAACCATAATATTATCTAAGAGTTTAGTAGCATCTCCTAAAGTGATTTCCATAAAAGTGCCTCCCGCGGCCGAATCTAAAAGATTAATAGAAGCAAAATTCAATCCGGCATAAAAAAATTGTATAATCATCCACAAATTCAAACCATGAGTAGGGCAATTACGTATCATTAATTTCATTCTCTCCCAAGCTTGTGCAACATGTTCATGATCAAGTTGCTTAAAATTCATAATATCGTTTCTAAGAGAGATGATCTTAGCGGGAGGAAAATACTTAGACATAAACGCATCTTTGCACTTGTTCCATGAATCAATACTATTTTTAGGCAAAGATGAAGACCAAGCTTTAGCACGATCTCTAAGCGAAAAAGGAAATAGCTTCAATTTAACAATATCACTATCGACATCTTTCTTATTTTTCATGTCACACAAATCAACGAAGCTATTAAGATGGGTAGCGGCATCTTCACTAGGAAGGCCGGAGAATGGATCTTTCATGACAAGATTCAGCAGTATTAATTTCACAAGATTCAGCAACGGTAAGAGGAGCAATCGGAGTGCTAAGGAAATCATTATTGTTGGTATTGGTGAAGTCACACAATTTGGTATTATCTTGAGCCATCGCGACAAACAAGCAATCCAACACATGAGCAAACAAAAGGCAAACGGGCAAAAAGAGGCAAATAGAGAAAGAGAGGGAGGATAGAGAGAGAGAGGGTGAATAAAACGACAAGGGTGAATAGGGGGGAGAGGAAAACGAGAGGCAAATGGCAAATAATGTAATGCGGGAGATAGGGATTGTGATGGGTACTTGGTATGTTGACTTTTGCACAGACTCCCCGGCAACGGTGCTAGAAATTCTTCTTGCTACCTCTTGAGCACTGCGTTGGATTTCCCCAAAGAGGAGAGGATGATGCAGCAAAGTAGTGTAACTATTTCCCTCAGTTTTTGAGAACCAAGGTATCAACCCAGTAGGAGGCTATGCGCGAGTCCCACGTACCTACACAAAAACAATAGCTCAACGCAACCAATGCGCTTAGGGGTTGTCAATCCCTTCACGGTCACTTACGAAAGTGAGATCTGATAGAGATGATAAATAATATTTTTGGTATTTTTGGTATAGAGATGCAAAGTGAAAAGTAAAAGGCAAAGTAAAAAAGCAAAGCAATAATAAAGTGATGGAGATTGATATGATGAGAAAGCGACCTGGGGGCCACAGGTTTCACTAGTGGATTCTCTCAAGAGCAAAAGTATTCTATGGTGTGAACAAATTACTGTTGAGTAATTGACAGAATTGAGCATAGTTATGAGAATATCTAGGTATGATCATGTATATAGGCATCACGTCCAAGACAAGTAGACCGACTCCTGCCTGCATCTACTACTATTACTCCACTCATCGACCGCTATCCAGCATGTATCTAGAGTATTAAGTTAAAAACAGAGTAACGCCTTAAGCAAGATGACATGATGTAGAGGGATAGTTTCATGCAATATGATAAAAACCCCATCTTGTTATCCTCGATGGCAACAACACAATAAGTGCCTTGCTGCCCCTTCTGTCACTAGGAAAGGACACCGCAAGATCGAACCCAAAGCTAAGCACTTCTCCCATGGCAAGAAAAACCAATCTAGTAGGCCAAACCAAACTGATAATTCGAAGAGACTTGCAAAGATAACTAATCATACATAAAAGAATTCAGAGAAGATTCAAATATTATTCATAGATAGACTGGATCATAAACCCACAATTCATTGATCTCAACAAACACACCGCAAAAAGAAGATTACATCGAATAGATCCCCACGAGAGAGGGGGAGGACATTGTATTGAGATCCAAAAAGATAGAAGAAGCCATCTAGCTACTAACTATGGACCCGTAGGTCTGAAGTAAACTACTCACACTTCATCGGAGGGGCTTGGATGATGATGTAGAAGCCTTCCGTGATCGATGCCCCCTCCGGCCGAGCTCCGGAACAGGAACCAAGATGGGATCTCGTGGATACAGAAAGTTACGGCGGTGGAATTAGGTTTTTGGCTCTTGTTCTGATCATTTGGGGTACGTGGATATATATAGGAGGAAGAAGTATGTCGGTGGACCAGCAGGGGCCCCACGAGGGTGGAAGGCGTCCCTGGGGGAGGGGGGTAGGCGCGCCCCCCTACCTCGTGAGCTCCTGTTACGTGGCTTGACATAGGGTCCAAGTCTCCTGAGTTGTATTCGATGAGAAAATCACGTTCCCGAAGGTTTCATTCCGTTTGGACTCTGTTTGATATTCCTTTTCTTCAAAACCCTAAAACAGGCAAAAAACAGCAATTCTGGGCTGGGCCTCCGGTTAATAGGTTAGTCCCAAAAATAATATAAAAGTGGATAATAAAGCCCAATAATGTCCAAAACAGTAGATAATATAGCATGGAGCAATCAAAAATTATAGATACATTGGAGACGTATCATACAGCACTCCAACATAGCAACAAAGCACATGGCAGTAAAGTATAGGTGAAGCTCTACAAATCATGAACACTGAGCTCCTGCTAGAACTCACTAGAACAAGCCTAAAGTAACATGGCAAAAATGCAAATGATAACAACTTCACAGACTTAGTGAGAATACTAAACGTGTCATAAACAGCATCAGGTAGCAATGTTTAGAGCTAGCCAACAACATGCTACAGGAACATATCATGGCAAACAAAGGCATGGCATGCTAGTACTAAAGACAAAGAACAAACCCCCTTATCGAACTTTAGCCAAAGTATCAGCGTCGTGGGAACGGGGGTACCCAGACTTACCTGCCTGCAGCCCAGGGCGTGGCTCCACCCGCACAAGACCTCCTCAGGGGCAGCCTCACTAGGCTGGCTCACGAGGAGCGGAGAGATCAAGGAAAGGGGCACCTCGTGAGGTTCCCGTGATGTGAGCCATGACGACCAAGGCCAGGAAGGCGCCAGCGCGCGCAGGGTGCCAGTTTCCTCTTCGGTGCTAAAGAGGCTGGCGCAGGTGCGGAGTCCCGAGGTGTCAGGCAAAGGTTTCCATATTGGTGCAACGAGACCAAGACCAGCAGGATGGCAAGACGGAGGTCACCACGGAGCCCACGACGGCGTCACCACCAGAGCCTTTAGCAGGCGAAGACCACCTTTTTTCAGGATAACTTGTACTCGTTGTCCCCCTTCGAATTGGCCGTTATGGGATCCCTTGCTGCCTAATATTTAGGGAGAGGACCCGGGTCTCTATAAATAGGGCTAGACACCACCGTAGCCAGGGGCTCATCCAGAGAGAGAAGGGCTCATCTAGAGACGGATCACTCGGATCATCCCCAGCCACACAAGCTCATCGAGCTCAAGAACACCTCTCCTCAGGAGGTTGTTCTTCCCTTGTACTTGTTCATCCCCGGCCTACAAGGCAATCCACCACAGCACACTGGACTAGGGTATTACACCGCAACGGTGGCCCAAACCAGTATAAAATCTTGTGTCCCTTGTTCCTCACGTTCGGCGAGCTAGGCTTTGAGATCATTGTGAGAGCGTGAGTTGGGGGGAGAGATCTTTGTGCGCACCCCAGTGTTCGAACCTCAAGGGTTTGCTGGAACCCGTAATCCGACATTTGGCGCACCAGGTAGGGGTGCGCTGAGGTTTTCTTCCCCATCGACCGATCCGCAGTCGATCCGCGCCTCCGATGGCTGACGATCCGAGGACCCAGGCTGACCACTGGGCGGCCCAGCCAGCTCGAGTATCTCCATCCATTCTAGAAGACCTCAACTCCGTACTCCAGGCGGCCTGCACGCCGCCCAATGCCCGCGGACATGGGCAGCGCTGGTCGACGTCCGCTGCCCTCACGCCGCGGCGCGCGTGGGTTGCCGCAAGATCCACAAGCTATGCAGCAGCAACTACGCAACACACCCAACGGGAATAGGCGAACAAGCGAGCTGCGCTCGTGGTGGCGCGGGAGCTGCTGCGGTACCAGCTAATGGAGAGCGGCCGCGACATGCTGCTGGATGCTACCTCTTGAGCACTGCGTTGGATTTCCCCGAAGAGGATAGGATGATGCAGCAAAGTAGCGTAAGTATTTCCCTCAGTTTTTGAGAACCAAGGTATCAATCCAGTAGGAGGCTACGCGCGAGCCCCTCGTACCTACACAAAAACAATAGCTCAACGCAACCAAAGCGCTTAGGGGTTGTCAATCCCTTCACGGTCACTTACAAAAGTGATATCCGATAGAGATGATAAATAATATTTTTTGGTATTTTTGGTATAGAGATGCAAAGTAAAAAGTAAAAGCAAAGTAAAAGCAAAGCAATAATAAAGTGATAAAGGTTGATACGATGAGAAAGGGACCCTGGGGCCATAGGTTTCACTAGTGGCTTCTCTCAAGAGCATAAGTATTCTACGGTGGGTGAACAAATTACTATTGAGCAATTGACAGAATTGAGCATAGTTATGAGAATATCTAGGTATGATCATGTATATAGGCATCACGTCCGAGACAAGTAGACCGACTCATGCCTGCATCTACTACTATTACTCCACTCATCGACCGCTATCCAGCATGCATCTAGAGTATTAAGTTAAAAATATAGTAACGCCTTAAGCAAGATGACATGATGTAGAGGGATAGTTTCATGCAATATGATAAAAAAACCATCTTGTTATCCTCGAGGGCAACAATACAATACATGCCTTGCTGCCCCTTCTATCACTGGGTAAGGACACCGCAAGATCGAACCCAAAGCTAAGCACTTTTCCCATGGCAAGAAAAGCCAATCTAGTAGGCCAAACCAAACTGATAATTCGAAGAGACTTGCAAAGATAACCAATCATACATAAAAGAATTCAGAGAAGATTCAAATATTATTCATAGATAGACTGGATCATAAACCCACAATTCATCGGTCTCAACAAACACACCGCAAAAAGAAGATTACATCGAATAGATCTCCACAAGAGAGGGGGAGAACATTGTATTGAGATCCAAAAAGAGAGAAGAAGCCATCTAGCTACTAACTATGGACCCGTAGGTCTGAAGTAAACTACTCACACTTCATCAGAGGGGCTTGGATGATGATGTAGAAGCCCTCCGTGATCGATGCCCCCTCCGGCGGAGCTCCGGAACAGGCCCAAAGATGGGATCTCGTGGATACATAAAGTTGCGGCGGTGGAATTAGGTTTTTGGCTCCTGTTCTGATCGTTTGGGGATACATGGATATATATGGGAGGAAGAAGTACATCGGTGGAGCTTTGAGGGGCCCATGAGGTAGGGGCGCGCCCTAGGGGGGGCCCTCCACCCTAGTGACCCCCTCGTGGCTTTCTTGATGGAGGGTCCAAGTCTCCTGGATCTTATCTGATGAGAAAATCACGTTTCCGAAGGTTTCATTCCATTTGGACTCCGTTTGATATCTTGTTTCTCCGAAACACTGAAATAGGCAAAAAACAGTAATTCTGGGCTGGGCCTCCGGTTAATAGGTTAGTCCCAAAAATAATATGAAAGTGGAAAATAAAGCCCAATATAGTCCAAAACAGTAGATAATATAGTATGGAGCAATAAAAAATTATAGATACGTTGGAGACATATCAAGCATCCCCAAGGTTAATTCCTGCTCGTCCTCGAGTAGGTAAATGATAAAAACAGAATTTTTGATGCAGAGTGCTACTTGGCATAATTCTAATGTAATTCTTCTTAATTGTGGTATGAATATTCAGATCCGAAAGATTCAAGACAAAAGTTCATATTGACATAAAAATGGCAATACTTCAAGCATACTAACTAAGCAATTATGTCTTCTCAAAATAACATGGCCAAAGAAAGTTCATCCCTACAAAAGCATATAGTTTAGTCATGTTTCATTTTCATCACACAAGAATGCTCTCATCATGCACAACCCCGATGACAAGCCAAGCAATTGTTTCATACTTTAGTAATCTCAAACCTATAAACTTTCACGCAATATATGAGCGCGAGCCATGGACATAACACTATGGGTGGAATAGAATATGGTGATGGGGGTTATGTGGAGAAGACAAAAAAGGACAAAGTCTCACATCAACAAGGCTAATCAATGGGCTATGGAGATGCCCACTGATTGATGTTAATGCAAGGAGTAGGGATTGCCATGCAACGGATGCACTAGAGTTATAAATGTATGAAAACTCAACAAAATAAACTAGTGGGTGTGCATCCAACTTGCTTGCTCACGAAGACCTAGGGCAGTTGAGGAGGCTCATTGTTGGAATATACAAGCCAAGTTCTATAATGAAAAATTCCCACTAGTATATGAAAGTGATAACATGAGAGACTCTCTACTATGAAGATCATGGTGCTACTTTGAAGCGCAAGTGTGGTAAAAGGATAGTAACATTGTCCCTTCTATCTTTTTCTCTCATTTTTTTGGGCCTTTTCTTTTTTTATGGCCTTTCTCTTTTTTTGGGCCTTCTCTTTTTTATGGCCTTTCTTTTTTTTCTATATTCCTCACTTGGGACAATGCTCTAATAATGATGATCATCACACTTCTGTTTATTTACAACTCAATGATTACAACTCGATACTAGAACAAAAGATGACTTTATGCGAATGCCTCCGGCGGTGTACCGGGAAATGCAATGAACCAAGAGTGACATGTATGAAAGAATTATGAACGGTGGCTTTGCCACAAATACTATGTCAACTACATGATCATGCTAAGCAATATAACAATGATGAATGTGTCATGATGAATGGAATGATGTAAAGTTACATGGCAATATAACTCGGAATGGCTATGAAAATGCCATAATAGGTAGGTATGGTGGCTGTCTTGAGGAAGATATAAGGAGGTTTATGTGTGAAAGAGCGTATCATATCACGGGGTTTGGATGCACCGGCGAAGTTTGCGCCAACTCTCAATGTGAGAAAGGGCAATGCACGATACCGAAGAGGCTAGCAAAGATGGAAGGGTGAGAGTGCGTATAATCCATGGACTCAACATTAGTCATAAAGAACTCACATACTTATTGCAAAAATCTACAAGTCATCAAAAACCTCGGCACTACCCGCATGCTCCTAGGGGGATATATTGGTAGGAAAAGACCATCGCTCGTCCCCGACCGCCACTCATAAGGAAGACAATCAAATAACACCTCATGTTTCAAATTTGTTGCATAACGTTTACCATACGTGCATGCTACGGGACTTGCAAACTTCAACACAAGTATTTTTCAATTTCACAACTACTCAACTAGCACGACTTTGATATTATTACCTCCATGTCTCAAAACAATCATCAAGCATAAAACTTCTCTTAGTATTCAACACACTCATAAGAAAGTTTTATTATTAATCTTGCATACCAAGCATATTAGGATTTTAAGCAAATTACCATGCTATTAAGACTCTCAAAATAATCTAAGTGAAGCATGAGAGATCAATAGTTTCTATAAAACAAATCCACCACCGTCCTCTAAAAGATATAAGTGAAGCACTAGAGCAAAATTATATAACTCAAAAGATATAAGTGAAGCACTAGAGTAAAACTATAGAGCTCGAAAGATATAAGTGAAGCACATAGAGTATTCTATCAAATTCCAAATTATGTATGGCTCTCTCAAAAGGTGTGTATAGCAAGGATTATTGTGGTAAACTAACAATAAAAGACTCAAATCATAAAAGATGCTCCAAGCAAAACACATATCATGTGGTGAATAAAAATATAGCTCCAAGTAAAGTTACCGATAGAAGTAGAAAAAAGAGGGGATGCCTTCCAGGGCATCCCCAAGCTTTGGCTTTTAGGTGTCCTTAGATTATCTTGGGGGTGCCATGGGCATCCCCAAGCTTAAGCTCTTGCCACTCCTTGTCCATAATCCATCAAATCTTTACCCAAAACTTGAAAACTTCACAACACAAAACTTTAAGTAGAAAACTCGTGAGCTCCGTTAGCGCAAAAAAACAAAAGACCACTTCAAGGTACTGTAATGAACTCATTCTTTATTTATATTGGTGTTAAACCTACTGTATTCCAACTTTTCTATGGATTATAAACTATTTTACTAGCCATAGATTCATCAAAATAAGCAAACAACACACGAAAAACAGAATCTGTCAAAAACAGAACAGTCTGTAGTAATCTGTAGCTTGCGCAAGATCTGGAACCCCAAAAGTTATAAAATAAATTTCTGGACGTGAGGAACTAATATATTAATCATCTGCAAAAATAATTAACTAAATAGCACTTTCCAAACAAAAATGAAAGCAGTTCTCGTGAGCGCTAAAGTTTCTGTTTTTTACAGCAAGTTCAACAAGACTTTCCCCAAGTCTTCCCAACGGTTCTACTTGGCACAAACACTAATTAAACACAAAAAAACAACCAAAACAGAGGCTAAATAAATTATTTAAAACTAAACAGGAGCAAAAAGCAAGGAATAAAAATAAAATGGGGTTGCCTCCCAACAAGCGCTATCGTTTAACGCCCCTAGCTAGGCATAACAAGCAAGAATAGATCTAGGTATTGCCATCTTTGGTTTTCAACTTTTTAGCGGAATCAAGCTCGAATCCGGGAGGTTATTTATGTTTCCCTTCATATTCTGAAATATTTAGATCTAAAGAATCCAACCGCTTATTACAAAGGGTAATCAACATATTCATGCGGTGAATATTTCCACTAATCTTCTTAAGAGGTTCAAGAGATTTCTGGAAGATTTTAGTAACTTCACAAATCTTTTCAAAAACTTGTGTCTCTTCCTGAGTAGGATGAGGCCCCTTTTGTTGAGGTAGTGTTCCCACTATACCTGCTATAATTTCAAGTGCAATATGGGGATCGATTTCAATAAAATTGCCTTTGGCAACGCAATCCAAGAGTTGTCTATGAGACATATTTAATCCAACATAAAAATTGCGAAGCAAAATTCTCAGATTTATTTCAGAGGTACAATTACGATGAGATTCCATTATTCTCAACCAGGCATCTTTTAAGTTTTCTCCTAACCTTTGTTTAAAGTGAAAGATTTCAAACTCAGGGGTCAACGGAGAAGATAAGGGACTAGCCATAACGAAAAGCAAGCAAACTAACACACGAGAAAACAAAAGGCAAACGGGCAAAAAGAGGCAAATAGAGAGAGAGGGAGGATAGAGAGAGGGGGCAAATAAAACGGCAAGGGTGAAGTGCGGGAGAGGAAAACGAGAGGCAAATGGCAAATAATGTAATGCGGGAGATAGGGATTGTGATGGGTACTTGGTATGTTGACTTTTGCGCAGACTCCCCGGCCACGGCGCCAGAAATTCTTCTTGCTACCTCTTGAGCACTGCGTTGGATTTCCCCGAAGAGGAGAGGATGATGCAGCAAACTAGCCTAAGTATTTCCCTCAGTTTTTGAGAACCAAGGTATCAATCCAGTAGGAGGCTACGCGCGAGTCCCTCGTACCTACACAGAAACAGTAGCTCAACGCAACCAACGCGCTGAGGGGTTGTCAATCCCTTCACGGTCACCAACAAAAGTGAGATCTGATAGAGATGATAAATAATATTTTTGGTATAGAGATGCAAAGTAAAAAGTAAAAGCAAAGCAATAATAAAGTGATGAAGATTGATATGATGAGAAAGAGACCCGGGGGCCATAGGTTTCACTAGTGGCTTCTCTCAAGAGCATAAGTATTCTACAGTGGGTGAACAAATTACTGTTGAGCAATTGATAGAATTGAGCATAGTTATGAGAATATCTAGGTATGATCATGTATATAGGCATCACGTCCGAGACAAGTAGACCGACTCCTGCCTGCATCTACTACTATTACTCCACTCATCGACCGCTATCCAGCATGCATCTAGAGTATTAAGTTAAAAACAGAGTAACGCCTTAAGCAAGATGACATGATGTAGAGGGATAATTTCATGCAATATGATAAAAAAACCATCTTGTTATCCTCGATGGCAACAATACAATACGTGCCTTGCTGCCCCTTCTGTCACTGGGAAAGGACACTGCAAGATCGAACCCAAAGCTAAGCACTTCACCCATGGCAAGAAAAACCAATCTAGTAGGCCAAACCAAACTGATAATTCAAAGAGACTTTCAAAGATAACCAATCATACATAAAAGAATTTAGAGAAGATTCAAATATTATTCATAGATAGACTGGATCATAAACCCACAATTCATCAGTCTGAACAAACACACTGCAAAAAGAAGATTACATCGAATAGATCTCCACAAGAGAGGGGGAGAACATTGTATTGAGATCCAAAAAGAGAGAACAAGCCATCTAGCTACTAACTATGGACCCGTAGGTCTGAAGTAAACTACTCACACTTCATCGGAGGGGCTTGGATGATGATGTAGAGGCCCTCCGTGATCGATGCCCCCTCCGGCGGAGCTCCGGAACAGGACCCAAGATGGGATCTCGTGGATATAGAAAGTTGCGGCAGTGGAATTAGGTTTTTGGCTCCTGTTCTGGTCGTTTGGGGATACGTGAATATATATGGGAGGAAGATGTACGTCGGTGGAGCTTCGAGGGACCCACGAGGAAGGGGGTGCGCCCTAGGGGGGGCGCCCTCCACCCTCGTGACAGCCTCGTGGCTTTCTTGACGGAGGGTCCAAGTCTCCTGGATCTTATCTGATGAGAAAATCACGTTTCTGGAGGTTTCATTCCGTTTGGACTCCGTTTGATATTTTGTTTCTCCAAAACACTGAAATAGGCAACAAACAGCAATTCTGGGCTGGGCCTCCGGTTAATAGGTTAGTCCCAAAAATAATATAAAAGTGGAAAATAAAGCCCAATATAGTCCAAAACAATAGATAATATAGCATGGAGCAATCAAAAATTATAGATACGTTGGAGACGTATCACTGGAACGCGTCGCCGAGCTATTGGATGATGTGGCCAGGGGTACAATGGCTTTCTGCTCCCTACTCACATCTCAAGTTGTGGCCAGGTCACACGACGGGCCTTGTTGCTCCCAGGTGCACCAGGAGGGCTCGCTAGCGTTAGCACGACCAGCGATGGCATATGTCCAGCCGCGCCTTCGTCTTCCCTGGGTGGCATAGGTGCGGGCGTTGCTCCTCATGGCCCCAATCGAGCGCCACCCCACAACCACTAGGAAGGCCCACCGGGCTTAGCGGCGTGGGGTACAGGGCGCCTCGGCGGAGGTTCCAGCTAGGCAGCTCAGGAAGCCTATGTACCCCGCATGGTGGATCGGGAGTACACGCCAGAGGACGACCCCTACACGTTCCACGAGCCGGGATGGGAAGAAGAGATGCTGGAGACCGAGGCCTTTGACGAGCCACCCGGGAGCCTCGCCGACCCAGCCGACGACAACCACCCCAGGGTACCACTGATATCTCAGGAGTAGGCTTATGCTAACCATGGGTCGCGGGTGGACCGAGCTGCAGCGGCGGACGGCGACCCCAGCGATGCAGCCCCACCCCAGTCAGGGGCGACGCACTGGGGGCTACATGGAAGGGGTCCGGAGCAGGGCCCTCCGGCATGTCGCGCGGGGCAAGGCGCCACCGGGAGGTAGGTCCTTTGCCGGGGAGGCACTAGTGAGCCCTCCCCCAGCAAAGGGCTCGTGGTCGCCGAGGGCGCCGCTGGCATCCCCTTTGCCCCATGGCCTCATCCTGGTTTCCGAACGCCCCAACGGTGGTTGAGGGTGGCGCAAGGCGGGGCCCTCGTCAGGCGATATGAAGCAAGTCTCGCTCCTGTGAAGGTCTCCGCCCGTGACACTCTCACGTAATAATGAGTGGGGCTGTACACGCCCCGGAGTCTCCGGAGAGCCGCCCTCGGGCCTCGGGGGCTCCCGCCCACGTCCTAGTGGAAGTACCATGTTCAGCGCTGGCCGTTGACACTGTCCCCCAATGACTAGGCTCATGGCCAGCAAAGGCACTAGGCTCCACGCTGGTGAGAAGACAAGAAGACTAGCTAGGTGCCGGGCGCGGCCTTTTGCTTTCAACCCCTTTCTCTGTAGCTCGATTTGCCAACTTTTGGATTTGAACTCGCAGTCGTATTTTCATTGACAAAGCATGGGGGCATATTTTCTCATTCGTGTTGATTTCTTGAGTTTTCCAGCTTCGTGCCTTGTTTCGAGACCGGCGCCTTCTGCCCCTTCCTCACGAGCGCCACCCAAGCGGGGGCTAGGCGTGGTATGCGCGTGCATCCCATCATGATCTAACGCCCGTCTCTCAAGGTCTCCTCAGGCGGACCGGCGAGAGAAAAAGGTCTTGATAAACCACAAGTATAGGGGATCAATTGTAGCCTCTTTCGATAAGTAAGAGTGTCAAACCCAACGAGGAGATAAAGGTAGAACAAATATTCCCCCAAGTTCATCGACCACCGATACAACTCTACGCACGCTTATGTTCGCTTTACCTAGAACAAGTATGAAACTAGAAGTATTATGTAGGTGTTTTTGGATAGGTTTGCAAGATAATAAAGAGTGCGTAAATAAAAAGTAGGGGATGTTTAGATAAAGACACAACTAAGTTAGTTTTGGTAAAGAGATTTTTGTTACGAGAAAGTTGTTTGTCCCTAGGCAATCGATAACTAGACCGGTAATCATTATTGTAATTTTATATGAGGGACAGGCATAAGCTAACATACTTTCTCTACTTGGATCATATGCACTTATGATTGGAACTCTAGCAAGCATCCGCAACTACTAAAGATCATTAAGGTAAAACCCAACCATAGCATTAAAGTATCAAGTCCTCTTTATCCCATACGCAAACAACCTACTTACTCGGGCCTGTGCTTCTGTCAATCACGCCACCCACCATAAGCAAATCATGAACATATTGCAAACCCTACAGCGGGAATCCCTCATGCTTGTGCGACACGGAGAGCACCATAGGACAGCACCAATAATAAAAACATGCAACTCAAACCAATCACGATCATCAATTAACCCATAGGACAAAACGGATCTACTCAAACATCATAGGATAGCCATACATCATTGGGAAATAATATATAGCGTTGAGCACCATGTTTAAGTAGAGATTACAGCAGGTAAAAGAGGGGTTACACCGCTGCATAGAGGGGGGAAGAGTTGGTGATGATGGCGGTGAAGTTGTTGGTGAAGATTGCGGTGATGATGATGGCCCCCGGTGGCACTCTGGCGCCAGCGGAAGCGAGGGGGAGAGAGCCCCTAATACGTCTCCAACGTATCTATAATTTTTTATTACTCCATGCTATATTATCTACTGTTTTGGGCAATATTGGGCTTTATTATCCACATTTATTTTATTTTTGGGACTAACCAATTAACCGGAGGCCCAGCCCAGATTTGTTGTTTTATGCCTATTTCAGTGTTTCGAAGAAAAGGAATATCAGACGGACTCGAAACGAAACGAAATCAACTAGAGAAGTTATTTTTGGAAGGAAACACACCTGATGGACTTGGACCCCACATCAGAAGATACGGGAGCTGCCCACGAGGGTGGGGGCGCGCCCCCCTACCTCGTGGGGCCCCCGTGGCTCCCCTGATAAACCCTAGGCCTTATTTCCACGCATTGCAATACCGTTTACGCTCACTTTTATCATTCGTTACCTTGCTGTTTTTATATTTTCAGATTACAAATACCTTTATCTACCATCCATATACCACTTGTATCGCCATCTCTTCGCCGAACTAGTGCACCTATACAATTTACCATTGTATTGGGTGTGTTGGGGACACAAGACACTCTTGTTATTTGGTTGCAGGGTTGCTTGAGAGAGACCATCTTCATCCTACGCCTCCTACGGATTGATAAACCTTAGGTCATCCACTTGAGGGAAATTTTCTACTGTCCTACAAACCTTTGCACTTGGAGGCCCAACAACGTCTACAAGAAGAAGGTTGTGTAGTAGACATCAGCCCCCTTCCTTCTTCTTCTTCCTTGACCTCCTCCCTAGATGGGATAAGGGTTTCCCCTCTGGTCCTTGGTCTCCATGGCGTGGGAAGGGCGAGAGCCCCTCCGACATTGGATCTGTCTCTCTGTCTCTCTCTGTTTCTGCGTTCCCAGATTCTGCCCTTTCACTGTTTCTTCTATTCCTGGAGATCCGTAACTCCGATTGGCTGAAATTTTAACACGATCTCTATCCGGATATTAGCTTTCTTGCGGCGAAAGAAGGGCATAAACCACCTTACGGGGTGGCCACAAGGGCCCAGGGCGCACCTGCCCCCCTGGGGCGCGCCCCCCTACCTCGTGGCCCCCTCAGGTATCGTCTCGCATTGATTTTTCTTCCCAAAAATCACATATATTAGAAAAAAATCTCCGTCAGTTTTTATCCCGTTTGGACTCCATTTGATATGGATTTACTGCGAAACAAAAAACATGCAACAAACAGGAACTGGCACTGGGCACTGGATCAATATGTTAGTCCCAAAAAATAGTATAAAAAGTTGCCAAAATTATATGAAAGTTGTAGAATATTGGCATGGAACAATCAAAAATTATAGATACGACGGAGACGTATCAGCATCCCCAAGCTTAATTCTTGCTCGTCCTCGATTAGGTAAATGATAAAAAAGATAATTTTTGATGTGGAATGCTACCTAGCATAATCTTGATCATGTAATCTAATCATGGCATGAATATTAAGACACGAGTGATTCAAAGCAATAGTCTATCATTTGACATTAAGATAATAATACTTCAAGCAGACTAATAAAAGAATCATGTATTTTCAAAATAACATGGCTAAAGAAAGTTATCCCTGCAAAATCATATAGTCGGGCTATGCTCCATCTTCACCACACAAAATATTCAAATCATGCACAACCCTGATGACAAGCCAAGCAATTCTTTCATACTTTTGATGTTCTCAAACCTTTTCAACTTTCACGCAATACATGAGCGTGAGCCATGGATATAGCACTATAGGTGGAATAGAATATGATGGTGGAGGTTGTGTGGATAAGACAAAAAGGGAGAAAGTCTCACATCGATGCGGCAAATCAACAGGCTATGGAGATGCCCATCAATTTATGTCAATGTGAGGAGTAGGGATTGCCATGCAACGGATGCACTAAGAGCTGTAAGTGTATGAAATCTCAAACTGAAAACTCAGTGGGTGTGCATCCAACTTGCTTGCTCATGAAGACCTCGGGCATTTGAGGAAGCCCGTCATCGGAATATACAAGCCAAGTTCTATAATGAAAATTCCCATTAGTATATGAAAGTGATAACTCAAGAGACTCTCTATATGAAGAACATGGTGCTATTTTGAAGCACAAGTGTGGTAAAAGGATAGTAACATTGTCCCTTCTCTCTTTTCTCTCGTTTTTTTATTTTTTCTCTCTTTTTTTGTGGGCTTCTTTGGCCTCTTTTATTTTTTTGTAAAGTCCGGAGACTCATCCCAACTTGTGAGGGAATCATAGCTTCCATCATCCTTTCTTCACATGGGACAATGCTCTAATAATGATGATCATCACACTTTTATTTACTTACAACTCAATATTACAACTCGATACTAGAACAAAATATGACTCTATATGAATGCCTCCGACAGTGTATCGGGATGTGCAATGATCTAGCGTAGCAATGACATCAAAAAAACGGACAAGCCATGAAAACATCATGCTAGCTATTACGATCATGCAAAGAAATATGACAATGAATGCTCAAGTCATGTATATGATGATGATGGAAGTTGCATGGCAATATATCTCGGAATGGCTATGGAAATGCCATGATAGGTAGGTATGGTGGCTGTTTTGAGGAAGATATAAGGAGGCTTATGTGTGATAGAGCGTATCGTATCACGTGGTTTGGATGCACCGGCGAATTTTGCACCAACTCTCAAGCTGAGAAAGGGCAATGAACGGTACCAAAGAGGCTAACAATGATGGACGGATGAGAGTGCGTATAATCCATGGACTCAACATTAGTCATAAAGAACTCACATACTTATTGGAAAAATCTATTAGTCATCGAAACAAAGTACTACGCGCATGCTCCTAGGGGGATAGATTGGTAGGAAAAGACCATCGCGCGTCCCTGACCGCCACTCATAAGGAAGACAATCAATAAATAAATCATGCTCCGACTTCATCACATAACGGTTCACCATACGTGCATGCTACGGGAATCACAAACTTCAACACAAGTATTTCTACATTCCACAACTACCCACTAGCATGACTCTAATATCACCATCTTTATATCGCAAAACTATTGCAAGGAATCAAACATATCATATTTAGTGATCTACAAGTTTTATGTAGGATTTTATGACTAACCATGTGAATGACCAATTCCTGTCATCTCTCTAAATAGATATTAGTGAAGCAAGAGAGTTTAATTATTTCTACAAAACATATGCCCATGCTCTAACAAATATAAGTGAAGCAAAAGAGCATTCTACAAATGGCGGTTTTCTATGTGAAGAGAAACAGGCAATCCAAACTTCAAATGATATAAGCGAAGCACATGAAGCATTCTATAAAGCCATACTCAAAAGATTTAAGTGAAGTGAAAAGAGAATTCTATAAATCAACCAAGGACTATCTCATACCAGCATGGCGCATAAAAGAAAAATGAAAACTAATTGCAAAAGATGCTCCAAGATCTGCACATATCACATGAACGAAACGAATCCGAAAACATACCGATACTTGTTGAAGAAAGAGGGGATGCCTTCTGGGGCATCCCCAAGATTATACGCTTGAGTCTCCTTGAATATTTACTTGGGGTGCCTAGGGCATCCCCAAGCTTGATCTCTTGCCTCTCTTCCTTCTTCTCATATCGAGACCTTCTCGATCATCGAACACTTCATCCACACAAAACTTCAACAGAAAACTTGGTAAGATCCGTTAGTATAATAAAGCAAATCAATACTCTAAGTACTGTTGTAAACTAATTCATATTTTGTTTTTGCATTGTATATACTGTAATATAACTTTTCCATGGCTTAATCCACTGATAGAAATCAATAGTTTCATCAAAACAAGCAAACTATGCATCAAAAACAGAATCTGTCTGAAACAGAATAGTCTGTAATAATCTGAACATTCACCATACCTATGGTACTCCAAAACTTCTACCACAATTAGGAAAAATAAACAAGTTGTATAGAAAGACAGTGCAAAAAGTTTAGAACCATTTCACATTCCAGTAAAAAATGTAAAATCGCGCACTACAGCCAAAGTTTCTGTCCTGCACCGTACAAACCAACAAGCAATGGACTTTGTGCTTGGTGGTTGCTTTATTTATAAAGCGGGGCGAAAGCCTTTTTCGGTAAACCAACAAGCAATGTAAACATCCTAAAGGCAAACCTTGGCACATTATTTTTATAATACAATGGAATTTTACATGGGGATAATTATTTTTGTTGAAAAGTTTCTGTAATTAAGATTCACAAGGTTCCCATGGGCATGAACAAAGTTCATGGACGTCCCCCACTTTCACAATGCTCATCTATCTCACTTTGACTTTTCTTTTTGAAAATTTTTGGGTTCCCCTCTTTAATTTTTTGTTTTTAAACTATATAAAAGCACTCAATAGAAATAAATGACTCTCTAAAACTTCCGGGTTGTCTCCCTGGCAGTGCTTTCTTTAAAGCCATTAAGCTAGGCATATAGTGCTCAGGTAATGGATCCACCCCGATCCCAAGGTATATCAAATCCAATTTTAATTAACAATGATTTATAATTTAGTAGTGAGCACAAAGTAACATATATCATGTAATGAAAAAGTCTAACCCTCTTCCTATGCATCGGCATGTCATAAAAGAACAATTCATGCACACAAGGTAAAGGCCAATGCATAGTATAAACAGTTTCTTGCAATTGTATCTTATTGGAAACATAGAGAGGTGGAGATATAGTTCCTCTCTCATAATAATTGCAAGTAGGAGCAGCAAGCACATGCATATTATATTCATCAAAATCATCATGTGTAATAGTAAAACACAGCCCATCAATATAATCCTTAATAAGTGCAAACTTCTCCGATATAGTGTAGTCAGGAGAACTCAAAAAGATAATAGGACTATCATGTGTGGGTGCAATAGCCACAATTTCATGTTTAACATAAGGAACTATAGCAAGTTCATGTCCATGGGCATAATTTATATTGGCATCTTGGCCATAAGCATAGCAAGCATCATCAAAAAGGGATATTTCAAGAGAATCAATAGGATCATAACAGTCATCATAGCAATCATCCTTCGGTAAGAACGAAGGGAAATTAAACAATGTATGAGTTGAAGAGTTACTCTGATTAGAAGGTGGGCACGGGTAGCTAATCCACTCTTCCTCCTTTTGTTCTTCGCTCTCCTCATCATCTTTTTCATCCAATGAGCTCACAGTTTCATCAATTTCTTCTTCCATAGACTCCTGCAAAATATTAGTCTCTTCTTGGACAGCGGAGACTTTCTCAATAAACTCATCAATATCGGCATTGATTTCATAATTCTCGTAGCAATATTGAAGGATAGCTAAATTTTCAGGTCTATAAACTGAATCATCAAAATTTCACACTCTTTAAACAAAGATTCAATTTCATAAGCACCCATAAAAGCAACAAATTCTTCTATTTGTTTCACATCATAGTAATCATATATACCATTAGCATAAGAAGCCAAGGTTTTATCATTATTAAATTTGCATGAAAAGGGAAGGTGTGGAGCCTTCATCCTAGAGCAACAAGTATAATCATATCTCAAGCAAAGTTGCCGAGCATACCAATGCAACATATGAATTTGATCCCATAATAGTTTTCCTTTTTGAGTCAAGCGATAATACCTAAAGTATTCACGTTGATCCAACATGTCTCCCATAACATAATTGAATTGGGTTTTCTCAGGATTATCAAAGTAGTACATAATATCTTTCACATAATGAGCATCGAGGGTTTTAGGAGGTTCCCCATCTCCATGAGTAGCAAGTAAACATAAGTTTTTTGGTATTTCGTGTTCCATATCCATAACTAAAGATAGAGAACAACTTAGAATAGCAAATAAAAATTACTTAGTGATAAAGCAAACAAGCACACACGAGAATCTTCACCCCACGCTATGACTCCCCAGCAACGGCGCCGGAAAAAGGTCTTGATAACCCACAAGTATAGGGGATCAATTGTAGCCTCTTTCGATAAGTAAGAGTGTCGAACCAAACGAGGAGCTAAAGGTAGAAAAAATATTCCCTCAAGTTCTATCGACCACCGATACAACTCTACGCACGCTTAACGTTCGCTTTACCTAGAACAAGTATGAAACTAGAAGTATTATGTAGGTATTTTTCGATAGGTTTGCAAGATAATAAAGAGCGCGTAAATAAAAAGTAGGGGATGTTTAGATAAAGACACAACTAAGTTAGTTTTAGTAAAGAGATTTTTGTTACGAGAAAGTTATTTGTCCCTAGGCAATCGATAACTAGACCGGTAATCATTATTGCAATTTTATATGAGGGAGAGGCGTAAGCTAACATACTTTCTCTACTTGGATCATATGCACTTATGATTGGAACTCTAGCAAGCATCCGCAACTACTAAAGATCATTAAGGTAAAACCCAACCATAGCATTAAAGAATCAAGTCCTATTTATCCCATACGCAAACAACCTACTTACTCGGGTCTGTGCTTCTGTCACTCACGCCACCCACCATAAGCAAATCATGAACATATTGCAAACCCTACAGCGGGAATCCATCACTCTTGCGCGACACGGAGAGCACCATAGGACGGCACCAATAATAAAACATGCAACTCAAACCAATCACGATCATCAATTAACCCATAGGACAAAACGGATCTACTCAAACATCATAGGATAGCCATACATCATTGGGAAATAATATATAGCATTGAGCACCATGTTTAAGTAGAAATTACATCGGGTGAAAGAGGGGTTACACCGCTGCATAGAGGGGGGGAGAGTTGGTGATGATGGCGGTGAAGTTGTTGGTGAAGATTGCGGTGATGATGATAGCCCCCGGTGGCACTCTGGCGCCACCGGAAGCGAGGGGGAGAGAGCCCCTGATACGTCTCCAACGTATCTATAATTTTTGATTACTCCATGCTATATTATCTACTGTTTTGGGCAATATTGGGCTTTATTATCCACTTTTATATTATTTTCGGGACTAACCTATTAACCGGAGGCCCAGCCCACATTTGTTGTTTTATGCCTATTTCAGTGTTTGGAAGAAAAGGAATATCAGACGGAGTCAAAACGGAACAAAATCAACTGGAGAAGTTATTTTTGGAAGGAAACACACCTGATGGACTTGGACCCCACGTCAGAAGATATGGGAGCTGTCCACGAGGGTGGGGGGCGCGCCCACCCCCCTAGGGCGCGCCCCCTGCCTCGTGGGGCCCCCGTGGCTCCCCTGGCGTGCTTCTTCTGCCTATATAACTCCATATACCCTAAAACTTCCAGAACGGAGATTACATCGGGAGTTCCGCCGCTAGAAGCCTCCGTAGCCACCAAAAACCAATCTAGACCCGTTCCGGCACCCTGCCGGAGGGGGCAATCCCTCACCGGTGGCCATCTTCATCATCCCGGCGCTCTCCATGACGAGGAGGGAGTAGTTCTCCCGTTTGGACTCTGTTTGATATGGATTTACTACGAAACAAAACACTTGCAACAAACAGGAACTGGCACTAGGCACTGCATAAATCTGTTAGTCCCAAGAAATAGTATAAAAAGTTGCCAAAAGTATATGAAAGTTGTAGAATATTGGCATGGACAATCAAAAATTATAGATACGATGAAGACGTATCAACGAGCTCCGCAGAAGCCCAAAATTTCACAAGTCCGCGGAGGACTTCCCTCAGCAGAACTACACATCGACAACTACGAAGCCAGTTTGGGGCCCGCCTAGACTGAGGTAAGTTACTATGGCGAGCACGCAGAGGAACTTCAGAACTCGGTAAAGCACGCCTTAAGTCTGGCTCAGGGAATAAAACAATAGTCTGATTACATGAGGGGCTCCCCCTCCCCAAAATGCACTCACATCGTCGGGGGCCATGCCCAAGCTTTTTGCGCGCAGATTCGGAACAAGGGGTGTGGGCTCAATCGGACATGTCACTCGGAGCATCTTCCGAATCGCTCCCGGACACGCTACAGGCGTCGTCGCCAGTATCGTCTTCACCATCATCGACCACTCCGCCTTCATCCGCTGCGACCACCACAGCATCATCACCAAAAGCGAAAACTCTGACCAGAGCATCCACGTTATCATTCACCCAGTGCACCAGGTCGCCCCGAATAGCCTCGGGGACTGGGGCGATGGCGGAGTCAAAGTCGAAGTTGGGGTCGGCATTTTGAAGATGGCTGAAGACGCGGGAAAACACGCGCCCGAGGAGGCCACGGCTCTTTTTGTCAACAAGCTCGCGAGCTCTCTTAGCCCGGTCCTCCAGGCACGTCATGACGTCAGTGAACAAGCAAAGGTGGTCGGCATAGTCTTCTGCATGAGGATGAGGGGCGTATTCATCGCAGATGATGCCCAGTGCCCGGTTGGCCCTCACTCTGAGGTCATGGAGCATGGGGGCATGTTCGCTCTGCAACGTCTATCGATGGATCGCCTCCTCCCTGCTCTATTGCGCAAGGGCCTCAGCGGCGGTAACTCGCTGCTGAAGCGGAAACAGTTCAGCATGGGCGGAGGCCAACTCCACCTGCATGGAGATCAAAGCAGTCGCGGCGGCCTTCTCGCGCTGCTCCGCCTCAGTCAACCTCGACCTGAGGGCGGTGGTCCTGCCCTCGGCTTTGGCTGCCACGAGCTTCAGCTTCAGGTCGTACCTATTGGCAAGGTCAGCGCGAGCCTCCTCAGCCCTGTGGTCCACTTCCTCCTGGATCCTGGCCTCGCGTGCGCTGACGGCATCTTCCACCTGAGCAACCTGGCGCTCCCTCGTCTCCAACCACTCAAGCTCGAGGCTACGCTCTATGGACTCCAGCATTAGCGCTTCCTCGCGCTTCAATACCTCCTCCTCGTTAGACGGCGCCCCCTTCATCGACGCGAAGGCAGCTCTGCACGCCTCCGCCTGCTGCTCCAGGAGGGCATTCAGGGCCTGAAGCTCCTGCCTGCGCTTCTCATCAACCTCGCGGCGGTAGTCTGCCTCCCTGGCCTCCTCCAAGGCTCGGGCGCTGGCCTCACGCGACGTTGCCAGGGATGCCTCGCGGTCCACATTGGCGCGCTCATGCTGGAGGCGCCCGAGGTTGATGGCCACCTTCAATTGACGCCATTCATCCACTAGCCGAAGGCCCTCGGTTTCGAGGTGAGTGTTCACATCCGCAAGCTCTTCCCCGAGCCAGCTCAGCGCACCCATAACTTCCTGGAAGAGCTCGTGACGAACGGCACCCTGCCTGCGCGCGGGCTCGAATGCGCAACCGGGCCCGTCCCCCATGCTAGGAGTTGTTGAAGAGGTTCGAGGTGGCACGCCTCCTCCCAACAGGGGGCTAGAGGCCGGCGCCTTTCTAGCCGCCCTTCGGGCACTGACGGGGGCCCGGAGGGGCGGAGGCTCGTTACCCGAAGGAGAAGCCAGAGCCAAGGCCACCCAGCTATGATCAATAACCAAAGGAGGAGCTCTCAGCAAACCTTCCGCACCCCAAGCAAGGCCGCGAAGAGTGGATGGCAAGAATGCGGGGTCAGGACGCCAAGCCGGCATGCTTGCCTCTTCGGCCAACCTCACACCAAGAGCTCCAGGCTGGCTTGGGGCGCTTAAGGTCAGCAGAGGACTTGAGGCAGGAGGAGGTTGTTTCTCAGGAGGCTTCATCACCTTGGCAGAAGGGACATTGAGGAATCACGTTTAGGAGGAGAACCGGCACCCTAGAAATTACAAAGATAAGTTACTCACTCGTTAATAGTGATGTACTTCCTCTGCTTCAATGGCCGGAAGGCGTCACCACTGTAGCCTAGAGATCCCCTCCTTTTGTGGAGCGCCGTGAAGTTCGGGCGGAGCTGGCCGAAGCCCTAGGCACGGTCACCAAGGCCGGGCATAGGTGGTGTGACCCCTAAGGAGGCGACCTCAGGGGTGCCGGACCATGCTGAGATCTTGGTGCTCGCCTCGTGGAAGTTCACCAAGGCCTCGGGGGCTCCGGCCTCAGGAGCATCGGACTGCGTCGCCCCCAGGACGAATCCTCAGGACGGCTTTCCAGGGTCCCGGGGGACGGCACCTCAGGAGCCCCGAGTGGTGCCGATTCCTCAGCAGCAACGTCGCAATCGCCCGACAACAACCGCCCCCCTGCGCCCGCTCCTGGGCGGGCCCCACGCTCGGGCAGAAAAGGTGGCCACGAAGACAGGGCTCTGTCGAGGCCCTTCAAGACCAACTGGGCATGGTCCCCATTCGTAGAAAAGGGGCAACTACTTCACGAAGTCCGCCTTGTTCGAGCAGCAGTACAGAAGACAGCCCTCCTCCGGCAGATTGGCTGGCATCGGGTCGCCCATCGGGAGCTCAAGCACCGTGTGTCGCGCTGCTACCTCTTGAGCACTGCGTTGGTCTTCCCCGAAGAGGAAGGGATGATGCAGCAAAGTAGCATAAGTATTTCCCTCAGTTTTTGAGAACCAAGGTATCAATCCAGAAGGAGGCTACGCGCGAGTCCCTCGTACCTGCACAAAACAAATAAATCCTCGCAACCAACGCAAATAGGGGTTGTCAATCCCTATAGGGCCACTTGCGAGAGTGAGATCTGATAGATATGATAAAGATAATATTTTTGGTATTTTTGTGATAAAGATGCAAAGTAAAATAAAGGCAAAGTAAATAGCAAAGGAAATAACTAAGTAGTAGGAGATTAATATGATAAAGATAGACCCGGGGGCCATAGGTTTCACTAGTGGCTTCTCTCGAGAGCATAATTATTCTACGGTGGGTGAACAAATTACTGTTGAGCAATTGACAGAATTGAGCATAGTTATGAGAATATCTAGGCATGATCATGTATATAGGCATCACATCCGAGACAAGTAGACCGACTCCTGCCTGCATCTACTACTATTACTCCACTCATCGACCGCTATCCAGCATGCATCTAGAGTATTAAGTTAAAAACAGAGTAATGCCTTAAGCAAGATGACATGATGTAGAGGGATAGACTCATGTAATATGAATAAAACCCCATCTTGTTATGCTCGATGGATACAATACAATACGTGCCTTGCTACCCCTACTGTCACTGGGAAAGGACACTGCAAGATTGAACCCAAAGCTAAGCACTTCTCCCATTGCAAGAAAGATCAATCTAGTAGGCCAAACCAAACTGATAATTCGAAGAGACTTGCAAAGATAACCAATCATACATAAAAGAATTCAGAGAAGATTCAAATATTGTTCATAGATAGACTTGATCATAAACCCACAATTCATCAGTCTCAACAAACACACCGCAAAAAGAAGATTACATCGAATAGTTCTCCACAAGAGAGGGGGAGAACATTGTATTGAGATCCAAAAAGAGAGAAGAAGCCATCTAGCTAATAAATATTGGACCCGTAGGTCTGAGGTAAACTACTCACACTTCATCGGAGAGGCTATGGTGTTGATATAGAAGCCCTCCGTGATCAATGCCCCCTCTGGTGGAGCTCCGAAACAGGCCCCAAGATGGGATCTCGTGGATGCAGAAAGTTACGGCGGTGGAATTAGGGTTTTGGCTCCGTATCTGATCGTTTGGGGGTACGTGGATATATATAGGAGGAAGAAGTACGTCGGTGGAGCAACAGGGGGCCCACGAGGGTGGAGGGCGCGCCTGGGGTAGGCAGGCGCGCCCCCCTACCTCGTGACCTCCTCTCTTGTGCCTTGACGTAGGGTCCAAGTCTCCTGGGTCTTATTCATTGAGAAAATCACGTTCCCGAAGGTTTCATTCCGTTTGGACTCCGTTTGATATTCCTTTTGTTCGAAACCTGTTGGGGATATAGCTACCAGGTATGACCCACCTAGGAGGGGCCGGGTCAACCCGAATGGCGGGTTAAAAAAATAAGCCCAGTAATATTCAAAGTGATAGTTTATTAAGGCTTATAGAAGGTCTAAGCCCGAAGGCAGCTTGAGGCCCAACATTGTAAACCGCCATATGTAAAGAAAGGCATATAAAAGAGGTCACCGAGTCAGACACGTTTTATGAGCCGTCGGGACTCTGTAGGGCGCCAGGCGTCAACCCGTGTATATAAGGGGACGACCCGGCGGCGGCTTAGGACAAGAAACAACCAGATCGAGAACCAAGCCGGCAAGTTGAGCCCCTTGGCGATCGAAACCTCAGCAATACCGAACCCAACTAGATGTAGGCTTTTACCTTCATCGTAAGGGGCCGAACTAGTATAAAAACTCTCTCATGTCCTTTGTCCCGATTAACCCCTTTAAGCTTCCTAGTGCGATGGCCCTACGACTAAGTCCTTGCTCTAGGACATCTGTCGTGTCAACTCCACGACAGTTGGCGCCCACCGTGGGGCCAGTGCATGGTGGATTTGAGTTCTTGAAGGGCAACTTCGAAGGACTCAAGGGGTACGCTGTGGGCCGGATGACCAAGAGTCGTCGCGGCAAGCTCTACATCGACGACGAAGGCTGGGGCCCTGATGCCGGCTCAATCGAGTACGGGTACCGGGTCCCCTTCGGCGGAATTCATGTCTTCATTGGTCGGATCGGCGAGTCAGGCCCAGAGCCGGACGTCCACACCGACCTCATCGAAATGGCTCAGCGCGCAAGGACCGCCCGTGTTCAATCTGTCGTAAAGCATGCCTTCATGGGCTGCATCCACAGCAGTGAATACTCTTAAGGGTCGATAATGGGCGGTGAGACGGCCGTCTGTTCTGACACTGCATCATCAACAGGTGAGACGGACTCTCTGTACCAGTTACAAGACGGCTTGCTCAGGGGTTGTTCCGATGGCAGCAGTATTTCGGACCCCTTTGAGCCGCCAAATTGGGCCGGAGTCTTCATGGCAGGCACACAGCCCAGACAGAACTCTACTGCAGCGACATCAGCAGCTACCGGGTCGGCTGTAGCCGGGTCAGGAGACCCCGCGTGCCCCCCGGCTCAGATTTTAATGGACCTCATGGATAAGCTGACGACTCTCTTAATCGCTGTGGTAGAGCCGGCGGATAAGGCCCAGCATGACGCAGAGGTGGCACGCGTGCGTGAGGAGATGGCGCGAGCCAAGGAAAATCTAGCCACAGAGGAGACCCGGATGGCAGCAGAACGAGCAGCTTTGGATGCTCGTGCTCAACAACTTCAAGCAGAAACTTTCTGGCTCTCGGTGGATCTTAATGCATCGAACGAGGTCATGAGGAGGAGGCATCAGAAAACTCAGTCGCGTCTACCTCTGATGCTGGATCCGAGGAACCTGTTCCATACACCCGGGGCTGGGGGGAGCAACCAGCCGGAGGCAAACCGGGTCACGACACCCGGTGCGCCATGGAGCCACCTCGTATAAACGCAGCTCCTCCTCATTATGTGCCAACACCTCCAGGTCACTTCTCCAACCCTTTGGAAAACCTCATCGCAGTGTCGGCTTGTTTGGCGGCTCTCCCAATGGAAGGCGACTCGCCAGCAGCAATTGAAACCCGGAGGGTAAGAGAACTACTTCAAACAGCTCTGGCCCAGCAGGATGCATACTCCTACAGTCGAGATAGGATCCATTCAACTCCTCGCCCAAGCCGGAGCCCGAGTTACAGTAGGCACATGGAGTCTGCAGAGATGTCAAGTAATGCTCAGCGCCACAACCGGCCATATAGGCATGAGCTGGTGCAGGCTGGAGCCCTTAATTTAGCGGATCAAGAGAGGATTCGTCAGGAGGCGGAACGAGCGGCTCAAATGGCGGCAGAGCAGGCGGCTCATCAAACCTTTCCGGCTTATCCAGCAACCTCGGTTGAGGCAGGAGTAGCCACAAGAACTGGAGGTGTGCCTTGCTTGGTGCTGGCCATACGTAATGAGTGGTTGCCAAAGGACTTCAAGGGGCCTCGTAAGGTGCCTAATTACACGACTGACCTACAGCCGGGGGCTTGGATTGAGAGTTATGAGATGGCTATGGAACTATTGGAGGTTAGCGACGCTACAATGGCCAAGTATTTTACCATGATGTTGGATGGAACAGCTCGTACTTGGTTGAAGGGATTGCCAGCCAATTCTATCAGCTCATGGGCAAAGTTGAAAGCCCGGTTCATCCAGAACTTTAAGGACACGTGTAAGCAGCCTATGTCGATTGTGGACCTGACCAATTGCAAGCAAGAGGATGGTGAATCCACAACCCATTGGGTGCGCCGGGTCAAAGAGATAATACATTCATCTGATAAAATGGACGCCGGTTCAGCAATTTCAATGTTGGAGAAAAATTGCTGTTTTGAACCTCTAAAGCAGAAGCTGGGGCGGCTCAAACGTGACTGTAATGACATGGGAACGTTGATGGCGGCTCTCGTTAAGTATGCTGATTCTGATACCACCAAGGACCCGGTGTCTGACGAAGAAAAGGCAACAAAGGGAAAGAAGAACGGCAACGGCAAGGGTCACTAGCATAACCCGGCAAATCAGGGAGGTAATAAATGTAAGGCTGATGAGTTTGTTGCTAATACTAATGCACAGGGAGGTAATCAACGGCGCAAGGGCAGACAGCCCCCACCCTGGAGCAGTTGTTGAATGAACCTTGTCCAAAGCACGGCACCCGGGAGAAACCAGCCACTCACCTGTGGAAAGATTGCACGATCATGAAGGCATTTAAAAATTCAAATACATTTGATGGGGGTCACAGCCCAGGTGGCGGTTCAGGTGGAGGCAGCTTTCAGGGCCCGGGCGCCGGTTCAGGCGGAGGAGGTTTTCACGGTCAAGGTTATCTTGGTCGCCAAGGAGGATATAATCAGCAACCCGGCCAGGGTAATCAGCAGCAGCAATCCGGTTATCAGAGCAACCCGAAGTAGCTGAGTAGTGGGCAATATCATGTATTTACCACTAGCTTATGTAAGAGGGACCAGAAACTTCACAAGAGAGCCATCAATGCCGTTGAGCCGGCGGTTCCTCGTTATCTACGTTGGTCAGAGCAGCCTATTGTGTGGAGCAGAGAGGATCACCCGCCCCGGGTTGATAACTCGGGTCACTTGGCTTTGGTAGTGGCACCTTAGGTTGGTGGATACAAGTTTACTAAGGTACTCATGGATGGAGGCATTAGCATCAACATCCTCTACTATGAGACGTTCCGCCGGATGGGATTGACTGATAAAAATCTTAAAAAGTCCAACACTGTTTTCACGGTGTGGTACCTGGTAAGTCGGCATACCCAGTTGGTAAGATTGAGCTAGAAGTAGCTTTTGGGGATGAATATGACTCCAGAGCGGAGAAATTAACCTTTGAGGTGGTTAAGATCAAAAGCCCATATCATGCTCTGTTTGGGCGGCCGGCTTATGCCAAGTTCATGGCTCGGCCGTGTTATGTGTATTTGCAGCTCAAGATGCCGGGTCATATAAGGGTACCATTACGGTACATGGGAGCCGGAAGATTGCCTTGGAGTGTGAAGAAGGTGATGCTGCCTATGCAGAATCCGTCTGTGCAACAGAGGAGTTAAAGTTTTACAAGGATCATGTTGACCCGGCGGACATGATGTCATTAAAGAAACCCACAACAGAGCATGAGCCAGCATTGAAATTCAAATCAGCTGATGACACTAAGATGGTTGATTTTGTGCCTGGCGATTCATCCAAACAGTTCATCATCAGCGCAAACTTGGATCCAAAATAGGAAAGTGCGCTCATCGAGTTCATCCGTGAGAACTGGAACATCTTTGCATGGAAACCTTCAGACATGCCGGGTGTCCCGAGGGAACTCGCTGAGCACACTCTTAATATTGATCCAAAGTTCAAACCTGTCAGACAGTTTCTCCGACGGTTCAATGAAGAAAGGCGCAAGGCCATTGGAGAAGAGGTGGCCTGGCTCTTAGCAGCCGGGTTCATTGTGGAGGTCTTTCACCCGGAGTGGTTAGCTAACCCAGTGCTTGTACTCAAAAATAATGGCACCTGGCGTATGTGTGTAGATTACACCGATCTGAACAAAGCTTGTCCGGCTGATCCTTTTGCTCTCCCTTGTATTGATCAGATCATTGATGCTACTGTGGGTTGCGCACGTTTGAGTTTCTTGGATGCTTATTCCGGTTATCATCAGATTAAGATGGCGATGAAAGATCAGGAGAAGACAACTTTTATTACTCCCTTTGGAGCTTTCTGCTATGTGTCTATGCCTTTCGGGCTTAAGAGTGCCCAGGTGACTTACCAGCGGTGTGTGCAGAATTGTCTTCACGATCAGATTGGGCGTAATGTTCATGCTTATCTGGATGACATAGTGGTGAAATCCAGGAAAGAGGAAACCTTGATCACAGATCTAAAAGAGACTTTTGATAATCTCCGGGTCTACAAGATGATGCTTAACCCAGCCAAGTGTGTTTTTGGAGTCCCATCTGGCAAGCTTTTGGGTTTTTTGGTGTCCAACCGAGGTATTGAAGCTAACCCGGAGAAAATCAAGGCAATTACATCCCTAGCCAAACCAACATGCATCAATGATGTCCAGCGGCTGGCGGGTCGAGTTGCTGCTTTGAGCCGGTTCATAAGCCGGTTAGGGGAAAAGGAAATGCCTCTGTATCAGATGATGAAGAAAACAGATGCTTTTGTTTGGAGCGATGCTGCGAACGCTGCTTTTGAGGATCTGAAGACACAGCTTGCTGAGCCGCCAGTCCTGGCTGCTCCAATTGAGAAAGAGCCGCTATTGTTATACGTGGCTGCCAACTCACGAGTTGTTAGCGTGGCTATTGTGGTAGAGCGCAAGGAGGCTGGCAAAGAGCATCCGGTTCAATGGCCGGTTTATTACGTTAGTGAAGTGCTAATTGAATCTAAGCAATGATATCCACATTGGCATAAGCTTGTATATGGGGTGTTCATGGCAAGCCGGAAGCTTAAGCATTACTTTCAGGGACATCCAATCACTGTGGTTAGCTCTACTCCTTTGGGAGACATTATTCAAAACAGAGAAGCCACTAGGCGAGTCGCCAAGTGGGCAATTAAGCTTGGTCTCATGGGTTGAAGTATGTTCCACGTACTGCAATCAAATCTCAAGCCCTGGTTGACTTCATCAATGACTGGACAGGGATGCAGATGCCAGAAGAGAAACCAGACAACACGTATTGGACTATTCATTTTGATGGGTCCAGGCAGTTGGAAGGCTCGGGGGCTGGAGTTGTGCTAACTTCCCCACGAGGTGACAAATTTTGTTATGTGTTACGGTTGATGTTTCCTTGCACTAACAATGCAGCAGAGTATGAAGCCTTGCTCCATGGTCTTTGAGTGGCGAAAGAGATGAGCTTGAGCCGGGTCAGATGTCTTGGCGACTCGGATCTAGTGGCTCAACAGGTATCTGGCAAGTGGGATTCCAAGGACCCTCTCATGGCGGCTTACCGCCGAGAGGTTGATGCCGTTGCAGGACATTTTAAAGGTTATCAGGTGGAGCACATTAACCGTCGAAAGAACGAAGCAGCTGATGCTTTAAGCCGGTTGGGGTCTTAGCGTAAGCCGGTGCCACCTAACACCTTTTGGATGTTTTGCATAACCCCTCTGTCAAGTTGCCCATAGAAGAAGATTTAGCTGTTCCTGACCCGGAGGCGCAGTTGGTAGCGGCTCTTCATGTTATCCCAGATTGGACGGTGCTGTTCTTGGCTTACATGACCCGGGGAGAGTTGCCAGCAGATGAGACTTTGGCTCGACAGATAACCCGACGGTCTAAGTCCATGACGATTTCAGATGGAGAGTTATATCATTGCAGTGTTTCCGGAGCATTTCAGCGATGTGTTTCCCCCGAAGAAGGTCAAGAAATCCTTCGTGAGATCCATGAAGGCGATTGTGGTCATCACGCCGGATCAAAATCTTTAGTGGCCAAGGCATTTCGTCACAGTTTTTACTGGTTGACGGCTCACGCTGATGCAGAAGATCTGGTCAGTAGATGTGATGGATGTCAAAAATTTGCACGACGAGCGCATGTACCGGCTCAAGAGCTCCGGATGATTCCAATCACTTGGCCGTTTGCGGTCTGGGGGCTTGATATGATGGGACCTTTCAAAAGGTCTAAGGATAAAAAGACACATCTCTTGGTGGCCGTTGATAAGTTCACCAAGTGGGTTGAGGCGGAGCCTGTGAGTAAGTGTGACGCAGCCACGACGGTTCAGTTCATGAAAAAAGTGATCTTCCGTTTCGGTTTTCCACACAGTATTATCACTAACAATGGCACTAATTTGTCCCAAGGGGCTATGGAAGAGTTTTGTCAACGAGAGCACATCTGGCTTCATGTTTCTTCTGTAGCTCAACCTCAATCTAATGGTCAAGCTAAGAGAGCCAATCAGGAAATTTTGAAAGGGCTCAAACCCCGGCTTATGGTTCCTTTACAGTGAACGCCGAATTGTTGGGTAGAGGAATTACCCTCGGTGTTATGGAGTATCAACACTACGCCCAATAGATCTACAGGTTACACACCTTTCTTCATGGTTTATGGAGCAGAAGCAGTATTGCCTAGTGACATCCGTCATGACTCGCCCCGTGTGGCGGCTTATGTTGAAGCCGATAATGAACAAGCCAGCAAGGATGCACTGGACTTGTTGGATGAAGAAAGAGACTTAGCAGTGGCCCGGTCAGCAATTTATCAACAGGACCTGCGTCGTTATCACAGCCGCCGGGTTAAGTCTAGGACCTTTCAGGAAGGCGACTTGGTGCTCCGGCTCATCCAGTATCTGTCAGATGCACACAAGTTATCTCCACCTTGGGAATGACCTTTTGTGGTCAGTAAGAACTTAAACAACGGGTCATATTACCTCATTGACGTTCGAGAGCACAAAGACTCACGCAAGTCGGAGGAAGAGACCCGCCGGTCGTGGAACATTGCTCAACTTCAGCCATACTACACCTGAGCCACTGGCTCTCATCATGTACATACGTTCACATTGTATATACCATGATAAGCAATAAAGTAAGACCATCAGTCTCTTTTCTTTTCGAAAGACTATACGTTTTTCCTCATTTTCAAATGACTATTAAGGAGCTCATCATATTTGAATCAAGTCTAACCTTTTTTCCGGCTTATGATCATATCCGAATCTAGCTGCAAATCTCATGGTCACTTGGGGGCTTCCTGTTCAAACATAGGTCGTATTTGAACCAAAGAGAACATAGCTGTCGTAACCCTCTTGATCGACTCAAGGCCAAAACTCACTTGGGGGCTTCTTGATCGTATCCGAATCATATCTTAACCCCTTTTGAGTCCGACTTGGATCGTATTTGAATCAGGTTCGTTAAAAACCTCTCAAGGTCATTTGGGGGCTTCCTGTTCAAACATAGGTCGTATTCGAACCAAAGAGAACATAGTTGTCGGTACCCTCTTGATCGGCGCAACACCAAAGCCATTGGGGGCTATATGGTCGTATTCGAACCTTAGCTTAACCCCTTTGGTCTAGTTTAATGATCGTATTCGAATCAGAAACCCCCACCTTTTTTTGAATACAGGGTTAAATTATGCTTATTACTATATTATTTGCCTTTTAGTTTTTTGTTGTTTCAATATTACAAACAATTGGCCTGGTCCTCTTCACCGGCTCGACTATTTGACAGCGCAGCCACCCGGGTCAGTCACACCGGCAGCTTACAGATCAAAAGGTACAGCCTATCAAGGTATAGTAATCATTGAGTATTCAAAAAAGCATTGTCTTCTCATAAAGATTGAATTATCAAATTCATCACCCGGGTTATTTAAACCAGCGATCTAAGGATCAAAAGGGACAAGGTATGGTTAGTACTTGTACGCACTTACCTGCTGCGTTAACTAAAGAGTTAATTTTCGCCCTTATCCTTTATTTATATTTGTCTCTGGTTTTTATTGAGGTAAATATATTGGCTATAAATTAGGTGTTTAAACCCGTTTGGTTCTAAACCGCCAAGCCAGTCTTTTCTTTGTATTTACAGGAACAGAGTTCAAACATTGCAGAGACAAACATTAAACGATACATACATTGGCATCTGGAAACACAGATTCACATAGAAGTATTTTATGCACGATGGCATAATCAAACATGCGGTGTTTTAACAACTAAGTGATTACAAGGCTTTATAAGCCCATGAAGATGATCATTGTCCCTCCCTCGCCGGTTCACCACCTTCTGTTTGCTGGAAGTTGGGTTTTGACCAGTCATTCACGGCGACAAATTCGGCTTCGTCGTCGATCAGGCCGACCGGGTCAACCTCCGGGGCAAATGTATCTTCTCTCACTGGTGGGATCAAGTCTGTTACTTTGTATGAGGGAGTGGCCATCTTCTTATTCTCACTATCAAAACCCAGCTGGTACTTATCAACATTGGTGTCATCTCCAAGGCTAGTCGCCTGAGGCCGGACTCCGCGTACACAAGCCATGAAGTCATCCTGATCAAAAGGAGACCCGTCCTCCTTCACGGTGGGATAGCCTCTTGCTACATCCGCAGGGTCTAGATCTGGCACCCAAGCCTTGGAGCGGCTTAGGGCAGTCAAGGCTCCGGCTCGTGCGCAGGGGCGTTTTACTTCTTGGAACCTGGCAGGAAGGATGGACCGCTTCTTCAGGACGTCGCTGAGACGGTTGGGTCCTTGGTTAGCAGGAGAGATGGTGGCCAGAGCCCGTTGTGCGCCTATATACAATTGTTCAACTAAGGTATATACTGCCTTTAGTTTAATCAACGAGTCTTGGCTCAGATTCTTGCTTCGAGGACCTGCATAAATTTTTACATGCAAAGTCAGTTAACGGCTTATACTCCGGTTTGGCAAAAAACACACAAAAGATCAAGTCAGGAAACTTACCAAAGATAGCAGCTACCATCTGAGACACCCGCCCCTTTAACCCGTTCAGCTCTGTTCAAATCTCTTTCAGAGCTGTTTCGGCTGTCTCAGCTCGTTGGGTCAGAAGTGTTTTTTCCTTCTCCCAAGTTTTCTCCTTGGTAGCAAAGCTGGTCTTCAAATTTTCTATTGCAGAGAGGCTTATTTGCAGTTTGGAGTTAGAAGATTTGATTTCTGTCTCCTGACTTGCTAGTCGTGTCTTTGCGTCAGTCAATTGAGAGTTCAACTCAGACAAGGCATTCTGTAAAACATTCAGATGAGTCAAGACTTGGTTTCAAATTCAAAATTCCAAATTCAAGGTTCAAGTCCCAAGCACTTTACAAAGTAACAGCACTTGGCACTTGGGGGCTAATGTATGAAGTTCGGCAAGTTTATCAAGGTTAAGCTGGAGTATTAAGTACTTTGAAAACGGTCTTAAAAACAATTTTAAAGTACCGATTCATTTATGATCAAAATGAACCGGTCCTTGGGGACTACAGGTGAAGTTTTGTTCTATCAATGTCAAGCAAAGATTCAGAGGTAAAAGTCTCGGCCTATATTTTAAAGTCTACAGGTTATTCTGTTTCTCTCATAATCTGAAGACTTGGGGGCTGAAGGAATACAAGTAAACCGGAAAAAACGTAGCTCATACTTCAACTGAAGCTGCTTGACCATCTCAATCTCAGACTCGCGACTGGAGTGTACATGACTGAGATAGCCGGATAAAATGTCAGTGGCATTGAGATGGTCATAATTGGCAACGTCAAAGCGAACTTTCTGCCTCTCCAACGCCTCTTGCTTTGCTGTACACCGAGCCAGCACCGTTGGGTTCCCCGGCTCAACAAAGCGGCTCCCAGTAATTTGAACATCTTGAGCAGATGGAGACGGAGGGTTGGCTGAGCTTGACGGTCTAGCTGTAGAAGGATTCACAGTGGCTTCGTCAAAATACGGCTTAGGAGGATCTGTTTCATTGTTAATAGGCGGGTCTTCTGGAGCATCAGTTAATGGAGAAGGCGGCCTAGCCGGGTCAGATGCCCGCACTGGCGGGTCTTCCGCCGGTTTTGCTGCCTTCGCCTTTTTTGATTTAGCTTGGCCGCTAAGAAAAAATGTTGCAGGATTGTCAGTATAAAGATAGAATTGAACAACCTGAAAGAAAAGAGGATTTCTGATTACCCGGGAGTAGTCTTGAAAGCCGGGAATTGGGTTTGCGAAGAGCGACAAAGGAACGAGACACCTCCTGAAAGAATAAAAAAGAGTTAAAAGAAATACAAGGAGAAGGATCCATTAAGAAGAGTTAAAGACAAAAATAAGTAAACCTCATTCAGACTTTTCCGAGGAGTTTGTTGAGAGACGACAGCCGGTTCATCTTCAAACCCAGCTTCACGTCGGCTTTCATGTTGCTGCTTTTTCAAATGAAAGTTGGGATCCAAGTGAGCTAAAGGGTTAGAAAACCTTACTTTACGGATCACTCGTCGAACTTTGTGTCTTGATAAGGGCTTTGAGTCAGAGGAAATAATAGTTACCTCTGCTTCCCTGGCCTGACTGGCCCCAGTGCCATCCTGGTAAGGATCAGTGTCAATAAGATTGTTAAAAAATTGGCCAAGGCAATCAAGGGCTACCTCCGAGTCAGATGTGTCATCAAGTTTCATCAAATCTTCAGTAGTGGTCTTCTTTTTCTTCTTCGACTTCCGGGTCGTTTTCTTGGCATTCATGGCGGCAACTTTCGCCTTCTTGGCAGTTTCGTGGTCATATTTCACTTTCCAAAAGTCAGAATTAGCCTACAAAGACAAGAGGAAGGATCAGTGCTAAACAATACGTCTGGGCAAAATACAAAGGGAAAGAGATCAGAATATCCTTACTTCTATTACCGGGTTAAGTTTACAGAAGGGATTTAACCCAACAATACTGCAGTCTTCATATTTCCCATTCACCAAAAGGTTTGACATTGAAACAATGTCTTCTTCGGTTAGTTGAACCGGGCTATGATGAAGAGAATCGTCCGGGCCTCCACCATATTCATACATCAATTTTGACCGACGGCTTAACGGAATAACCCGCCATGAGATCCAGCAGCGGGTCAGATCAACTTCGGTTAGACTGTTCCCCAACAAAGCGTTGATTCTTCTGATGGATGGAAGCAGCCTCTTGCGTTCAACAATAGTAAGTTTATCTGGAAGTGCAAACTTGGAGTCAAGACGATCGGGGCGGTAACCCGGTAGTGGCATCTCGTTGGCTGGTGAGATGTCCTGACAGTAAAACCAAGTTTGGTTCCGGTCCTTTGGGTGACTTGGTAAAACTATGAGAGGGAAGACAGCACCTTGCCGGCGCTGAATTGAGATGCCTCCAAGTTCTAAGCTGGGGCCGTTGGTGCACTCATTCTGCCGATTCAGATAGAAGTATTCTCTAAATAGTTCTACAGTCGGCTCTTGCTGAAGATATACCTCACAGAGCACTTGGAAATTACAAATATTGGACATGGAATTGGGCCCAATGTCCTGAGGATGAAGTTTGAAAAAGTGAAGGACCTCTCTGAAGATTTTTGAACCGGGCGGTGAGAAGCCACGGTTCATGTGGTCAGTGAAGACAATCATCTCGCCGTCTTTTGGATTGGGGCGTTCTTCTTCCGGGTCAGGAGCACGATAAGACATGGCGGTTTTTGAGGGAAGAAATCCAATGAGGAAGAACTCTTTTAAACGTTCCTCGGTTGTGGTTGAGGGGACCCAGTTACAGATGGTGGGTGTTTTTGACGGCATGATGTGCAAAGAACTGAAAAAGAAAAAACAGCATGCCGGTTCAGCTTATGGTGAAATTAACAGTTAAAGGGTGAAGATGTAAAACAAGTAATGACGGCTTAACTAAGGGCTAATGACATATAAGGAAAAGAAAGCTGGAGCGGTAAGCCGCCATAGCTATGGATTCTTTCAGAAAGCGGATTCAGCTAAGCCTTGGCATAAACAAGTTTCACCAAGCTGTTATTATTATTTTGGATCAAATGGCCGACCCAAAAAGAAAATATTCTAGACCTAAAAATCTAGTACATATGAGTTCGTCGGCTATAATGAAGCATCTATACAGGAAAAAGGGATCTACTGATATAAAAAATGGACGCAAAACAACTACCGCGCGAGTTATACTTCCTTTTTGGATCAGAAGAAGTTGCGGAAGAAGAACTACAAGAAGATCCGTGATGAACAGCGAAGAACACTGATGAACTCGCAACCCTAATACAGATCTAGGTGCGAGAGAAAGAAGGAACGTACAAGATGCAGGTCTACTGCGAAGAGTCGCCACGTCTCTCTAGACAAACTCAGGGTGATGCAGCGGCCGGCGTTGAGGGTAACGGTGAGTGCTACGACGGCGGCGGAGCTCGAGAAGCAGAGAAGGGTAGCGACAGGAAGAAGACAGAGAGAGAGAGAGAGAGAGAGAGAAGAATGAGGAAGGCTAGTGCAAGCCTATTTATAAGGACAAGTGCGAACAGATGGGCACGAAAATCAAGGGAGACCCGAGTAATGGCTATCTAGCTATGAAGGCGCCTCGATTCTCGGAAGCATTAAAGATAAAATATCCGTTGAAGAATGACATCATGAAAGTCTTTTGCGTTTCCAAGAGATGACGTCATGGCGGGTGACAGAGTTTTGTCAGGCAGAAGAAGATGGATTTCATCTAAGTGTTGAAGATTGACAAAGAACAAAGTTCAAAGTCAACCTGGGGCCTAATGTTGGGGATATAGCTACCAGGTATGACCCGCCCAGGAGGGGCCGGGTCAACCCCAATGGCGGGTTACAAAAAGAAGCCCAGTAATATTCAAAGTGATAGTTTATTAAGTCTTGTAGAAGGTCTAAGCCCAAAGGCAGCTTGAGGCCCAACATTGTAAACCGCCATATGTAAAGAAAGGCATATAAAAGAGGTCACCGAGCCGGACACGTTTTATGAGCCGGCCGGGACTCTGTAGGCCGCCAGGCATCAACCCGTGTATATAAGGGGACGACCCGGCGGCGGCTTAGGACAAGAAACAACCAGATCGAGAACCAAGCCGGCGAGTTGAGCCCCTTGGAGATCGAAACCTCAGCAATACCAAACCCAACTAGATGTAGGCTTTTATCTTCATCGTAAGGGGCCGAACTAGTATAAAAACTCTCTCGTGTCCTTTGTCCCGATTAACCCCTTTAAGCTTCCTAGTGTGATGGCCCTACGACTAAGTCCTTGCTCTAGGACATCTGCCGTGTCAACTCCACGACAAAACCCTAAAACAGGCAAAAAACAGCAATTCTGGGCTGGGCCTCCGGTTAATAGGTTAGTCCCAAAAATAATATAAAAGTGGATAATAAAGCCCAATAATGTCCAAAACAGTAGATAATATAGCATGGAGCAATCAAAAATTATAGATACGTTGGAGACATATCACGCGCCTCAGGAGGAAGAGCCGGAGCCTGAAGCCTCATGCGGTCCCCGTAGCCAGAGAAGGTCCACATTTGCCGAGAGTGGCGCTGAAGCGGAGCGATGCGACACTGGATGAACTCCTTCACCACCATGGGCGCCGTCACACCAAGGTCCTTCGACCTGGCGAACCGGAGCCAGACATGGGCAAGCCGTTGATCGGTGAGCTTCACGTGCCCCCAACCGGAGCTCGGGGCAGCTGGAACCCAAGGGAGCAGCAACAGGGGGCTGCACATGCCAACGTCCATGAATACCCACTCCTCATGAAGCCTCCGACGACGGGCGAGAGCTCGAGGTCAATCCCCGAGCCGGCCGTCGCCGTGACGGTCTGGAGGGATACACACCCCGAGCACTAGAGAGGGTCTGTCAGGTGCAGAGAGAAGAAGTGGCGAAGCAGAGCCACGGAAGGGGCAATGTCCACCATGGTTTCGCAGACAAAGGCGAAGACAACAAGGAGGATGATGGATTGGGGATCAAGATGCAGCGCGTTGATCTGGTAATGCGAGAGCACCGCATTGAAGAAATTGGAGAAGGGGGGAATCAAGCCTGCCTGGAGGGCGTGGAGATGGATGGGGACCTCGGTGGCCGTCATGTCAACCTCGGCACGAGAAGCAAGCCAGGCCACTGTCGCCCCCACTCATTGAAATCGGTGGTGAGCGCCGGGCGCACCTTGCCCATCGCCTCTTGGTTGAGCACCACCGACTGCTCGATGGCGAGCTCGAGGACCGGTGTCACGGGGGCCGAGGTACGGGACTCCTTCTTTCCCTTCTTCTTCCGGCTTGGTGCCATGGCGGCGGGGGGAGTTGGTGTCAGATTGGGCCAGGGAAATAGATCTGTAGCCTTCTGGGAGATGAGGGAGCGGCGGAGAGTGCTGCCTGTAAGGAAGGAGGAGCTATGAAGACGACGGTAGTTGCCTAGCCAGGTGGAAATTGAGGCTGCATGGGGAAGTCGAGGTGCCCACGTCCCGTCAGTTGCCATGCGTCAATCAAGTCCGCGGGCTATTGGGGCCCGCGGCGCTCCGCACTTTCCTGTTGGCTTCACCGCGAAGCCAAGCACGAGTGCGCCTTGGGCCCAGGGGCTACTGTCGGCGTCCTGGGAACGGGGGTACCCAGACTTGCCTGCCTGTGGCCCAGGGCGTGGCTCCACCCACGGCCTGGTAAGGCCCATCTTCATCAACCGACGGTCAAGACCCTCGCGATTGGCCAAGCCTCGTGAGGCGGACGACACAAGACCTCCTCAGGGGCAGCCTTACTAGGCTGGCTCGCGAGGAGCGGAGAGATCAAGGCAAGGGGCACCTGGTGAGGTTCCCGTGACGTGAGCCATGACGACCAAGGCCAGGAAGGTGCCAGCGGGCGCAGGGAGCCAGTTTCCTCTTCGGTGCTAAAGAGGCAGGCGCAGGTGCGGACTCCCGAGGCATCAAGAAAAGGTTTCCATATCGGTGCAACGAGACCAAGACCAGCAGGACGGCAAGACAGAGGTCACCACGGAGCCCACGACAGCGTCACCAGCAGAGCCTTTGGCAGGAGAAGACCACCTTTTGTTAGGATAACTTGTACTCGTTGTCCCCCTTTGAATTGGCCGTTGTGGGATCCCTTCCCGCCTAATATTTGGGGAGAGGACTGGGGCCTCTATAAATAGGGCTAGCCACCACCGTAGCCAGAGGGCTCATCCAGAGAGAGAAGGGCTCATCTAGAGACGGATCACTTGGATCCTCCCCAGCCACACAAGCTCATCGATCTCAAGAACACCTCTCCTTGGGAGGTTGTTCTTCCCTTGTACTTGTTCATCCCCGGCCTACAAGGCAATCCACCACACCACACTGGAGTAGGGTATTACACCGCAACGGTAGCCCGAACCAGTATAAACTCTTGCGTCCCTTGTTCCTCGGGTTCGGCAAGCTAGGCTTTGAGATCGTTGCGAGAACGTGATTTGGGGGGAGAGATCTTCGTGCGCACCCCAGTGTTCGAACCTCAAGGGTTTACCAGAACCCGTGTTCCGACACAAATATGCATAGAAAAGATTGTAGCACCCATGCAAACATGGCAAGTGATATGATCAGTTTCAGACTTAGTAGAAAACATGACATGGCAGAAACAAATTCATGATAGCAACTTTGCAAGCTCATGCCACTCACCACAAAGCTTTTCATGGCATCACAAGGTAACCAACAGTAAGAAGACACAATTATGAAGCTAAACATGGCAAGTGCAAGTTCATAGGGTGCATGGATCACTAGCAAAACACATGGCAATAATGAAATTCATGTTAACAATCTACCAGCAACACTATTTAGTAAAAGTAGAGCATGGGAATGACAATCTATAGTACTCCATAATTAGAACCAGAGGCATGAATGGATAAATCATAACAATATCTTCAAAACACTCTTACTGAACTTCATCAAAATATGCATGGATCTACTTGTGGTAACAAGACAACATAGCAACATAATGTAATCGGAAAAGACTTAGAAAAATTACTGTGTCTGAAAACAGCAACATCATGTGGCCTACTTTGCATGCTTGTGCTAGTCACCACAGAGCTCATAAAAATACAAGGCTTGCACCACTGTAAAGATGTCATGGAGGAGCTCCTAAAACATGTAGACATGATGCTCATAGGATTCACACACAAAAGGTAACGAAAATGACAAATCAGCAAGTTGTGATGAATTCCAGTAGACAATATCATATAGCACTTTTGCAATGAAGATTAGGGCATCAATATGGACAGTAACATACATGCAAATGACACTAACATGAAGAGCACCACGAGACGAACATTTCAGTATATCATGCACGTGAAATGGAGCAACATGCATGAAGATAGGGCCCGCACAAGATGCATATATGATGTTGCAGAAAAAAAAGGACTTACGAAATTTATACCCTAGGACGAGGGTGGACGGGGTCGTGCAGCAAACGGGGAGGTCCCGTTTGGATCAGGGGCCGAAACGGAGCGGGATGGCCTCGTGCAGATCGGGTCAACGGCGGAGGCGGCGGTTGCCCGGCCGGATCTCGCCGGATCCGGTGGGGAGCTCCGAGCTTGCGGCGGCGGCGGCGGATGGATCTGAGGCGGGTGGGGGGTCCCTTCGAGGGACGGCGACGTCGAGGCAGTGGCCGGCGGTGGCGAACGGGGAGGCGGCGCGGCGATGGAAGACGGCGGCGCGGGGCGACTCCGGCGAGCCCCCGGTGGCGCAGGTCGACGATGCGGTGGAGCGGGAGGGCGGCGGACGGGTGGCGCGGTGGAGCGGGAGGGCGGCAGACGGGTGGCGCGACGCGGCCCAGATCTGGCCCGGGGCAGGCCGGCCTCGGGCCTCGGGCCTGGCGGTGGGGCGCCGTGAAGTGGGCACGCATGGGAGACGTGGCAGCACGCGATACGTCGGGGCGGCGGCGGCGGACGTGTCCGGCCATCGCGGACGCGTCTGGTGGTGGCGGAAAGGGTGGACTAGGGTTTCGCCCGAAAATGGAGGGGAAGGGGCCTTTTTAAAAGTAGGGGGAGCTAGGAGAGTCCAAAAGAGGTGCGGTTTTCGCCCACACGATCGTGATCCAACGACGGAGAGCACGGAGGGGGTTTAGATGGGCTAGTGGGCTGTTTTGGAGGGGTGCTGGGCTGCAATAAGAGAGGGGCTTTGCGGTTACCCGGTTAACCGTTGGGGCATCAAACGACCTCCAAATGGAACAAAATTTGACAGACGGCCTACCGATGATGTACCAAGGCCACTCGAAAAATCTCGACCCATTCTGAGAATGTTTTTCTTCTGCTCATGAAACGAGATCTGAAAGGTGCAACGGGTGCATGTGGGAGTGTTGGATTCCGAAACGGACAACAGGGAAAAAGACCGAATGCATGAGACGAACACGAATGCACATGACGACATGAGATGAAATGCATGACATGAACAAAATGCAAAAACGAAAGAAAAAACCCAACCATGATGGAAATAACATATCACATAGCCGGAAATGGCAAAAGTTAGAGTTACAATTATGAAAAGTTACATCTGGGACGTTACACTTCGTCACGCGGCCTCGAGAGTCTGGTGGTTTTTAGGATCAGAAATCTTCGATGTCACAACATATCACTAATATGTAAGCTAGCCTCCAAGATTCTGTAGTCAAACGAAGTCCCATGCTACAATTGGTTTGCAAGGCAATATTATCAGAATTAAATTTCCCTGGACTACCATAATCGGGACACTGCCATATGGAGGGGGATCAATTGCACCTTCAAAACCGTCATGGAGGCTATGGTCTGTGAGATTGGTAACGGATCCACTATCTCCTTCTGGTTTGATGCTTGGCTGGAATGTGGGATACTTATGATCACCTTCCCGGTGCTTTTCTCTTATGCGAGACACAAATATTGCACGGTTGCATCGCAATTCAGGGATGGGCAATGGGACCTCCATTTGCACCCGGACCTCTCCGCCACTGCAGCCAAGGAGTGTGAGGCACTACTTATGTATCGTGATGTTATCCAACCTCAACCGGGCAAGGGAGATGCTTGACACCCAACCTGTACTGGTAACCAGCTGTCCACTGCCTACTTCTACAACTTGCTTTCTTTCACCGGTGTGGACTGTCCGGTGGCTCTTTATGTCCAGGATAAGATCATACCCAATAAACATCGAGTTTTTTTGTGGGTTGCTCTCCGTGGACGGCTGAACACCAGGGATAACATGATGAAAAAACAATGGACGACGCTTGTGCAGCACAATGGATGTGATCTATGTCCAGCTGTGGAATCCAACTGCCACATTATTCTTTGATGTAGGCTTGCAGATGCAGTTTGGGAGAAATTAGGCTTATCTGATTCAGCACGGGGCTCATCCGATCTGCATGGCTTCCTTCTTTCGCAAACTGCAAGACACAAGTACGGCAAACTGTGGCACATCCTTTTTGAAGCCGGTGCGGTGGCACTTTGGAATTGTCGTAATGCGCAGGTTTTCGACAATGCCAGATGGTCATCAGCACAAACCTTCTCTGCAGTTGCAACCTCTCTTAGGTTGTGGTGTTTTAGAGCGCCAATGGATGTTGATCGAGCTGTGTTAAGTGCTTGGGCTGACACGGTTGAATAAGCAGCCCTCTTTGACTCCCAAAACCCCCACCCTTGTACTTGTTTTCTCTATTTCAAGCTTGGTGATGGCCTGCTGCACGATCCGTGCAGAGCTAACATCACCTTCATGTAATTGACCATGGTCATTGGGGTCCTTATCCGTTTTAAATGCATAAGGTACGTAGATCATGATCTGCCTTTTCTTCAAAAAAGAATACTGCTGTATTTAAAAACTACACTGCCAAACTAGGCCTAAATATGGGTAATGTTGGCTAAGTGACGTTTTCCCAAACCAAAATCACCCCCCCCCCCCCCCCCCTCCCCTTGCGTGCAAAAAAACTCCATAAATCTAATTCGCACACACATGAGATCTATTTGAAGAGTCCGAAATTTGGTTGTCTAAAATGAGGGTAGCTTTCAAGCTAAACGGTTGTACAAAGTTGAGTTCTTTTATATGTGAAACTAGTTTCTTGTTCGGACTCCACCATATTTCTTGGGTGCCAAGGTTAGGCCAACTCCATCGTGCGACCCCAAACAGACGACCGTGTTGCCCGGATTCGGTCCATTTAGGTAGGGAGATGGGGTCGTGTCTGAGCCTGTCCTGGGATGCGGTGGCCGTGCGTCCAGCATGCGGCCGCATGCTTTGGCCCCATCCTATCCGGGACAGCCAAAAATGCCCGTATATTCATATCAAAACAAGTTTGCACGTCTAAATGTTAATTGTCTAAAAATAAAAATAGTTTTACAACCCAATCGAAATTGTCTTTAAATAAAATAGTTTTACAACCAAATTGAAATTGTCTTGAATGAACCAATACATCTATTGGTTGCTAATACGACTCCACACGTGCTCAACCAAATCATTTTGAAGATCCAAATGAGTGTGCCAATCACGCAACTCACGATGGATTGAGACAAACTGTTCAAACGTGGCCGGTTCTTGGTGCAGGGGCTCAACATTTTCACCCTGATAATCAAATCCTTGGTTGAAGATGCTGTCATCACTCTCGTCCTCGACGATCATGTTGTGCATGATCACACAAGCTGTCATCACCTCCCAAAGCTTCCCTTCATCCCATGACAGTGCAGGGTTTCGAACGATACCCCATCGGGATTGAAACACACCAAAAGCACGTTCGACATCCTTTCTAGCACTCTCTTGCATTTGGGCAAATCTCTTTCTCTTCTCATCATAGGGGTTCGAGATTGTCTTGACAAAAGTTGACCACTAAGGATATATACCATCAGCTAGATAGTATCCCTTGTTGTATTGGTGGTCGTTGATCTCATAGTTCACAAGTGGGGAATGGCCTTCTGCAAGCCTTGCGAAGACTGGAGAACGCTGCAGCACGTTGATATCATTGTGAGAACCTGCCACCTCGATGCAGCAGGGGTGGTTGGCAGCCGGCTACTGGCCGCTCTGCAGCACTCGTCGGAAGTTGCCGTGGCCGCCGTGGTACGTCGCCAGCGGTTGTATCCCCTCTGCCACCAGCTACGACGGCGACGGCCAAAACTACGGTGAAAGCGCGGACGTGGTGGCGGCCATGTCGAGATGTGGTTTGGTATGGACGGCCGGGAGGTGCGAAGTGAGGAGGCGGCCGGAGAATAGTGGCGGCGCCGGCGGTGGGGTGGGGCGGGGAGATGGGGTGGAGACGTTGGAAGCGAAGGGATTGATAGTGTCCCCGAGAGGTGGCCATGGGGGGACAAGGGCGTGCGGCGAGCCCATCTGCGTGATGTCCGTTTCACCCCAAACTCGACCCAAGTTTGAACCAGGAATGGGTTAAAAACGAACGGAATCTGAATATTTGTCCGTTTGGGGCTGCGCGTTAGGCCGCGCTATTCATCCGTTCTATCCCAAACGGATGCACCGGACAGGATGGAGTCGTGCGGTGGGCCTTACGAAAATCAAAAGTTCGTTGTGAGCCCCCGTTCCACCGTCTATGTACCGAAAAGTGCTCGCGCATATGTATGGAAAATGTTGGTGTATTATGCAGAGTAGTTATCTCAGCAAATAAGACGCTTTGTCGGAATTGGAAACGCGTTCAAGGGCTCGTCTCCAAAACGGAGTCGATTGCTTAGCTTCTACTAACAGCCTGCCTACTAGCTATATAATGTTGCGTATCAATGTATGATATATGAAACTCTCATAGCACAGCATAGGCACCGATCAGCAGAAGGAACAGCACGCCGGCCAGTTCCAAGCAGCGACGTTCCCTGTTTGGTCCTTGATCGCCTGGCAACGTCGATCGGCGGCATGGCGCTCCTGAAGCGCAGCTTCACCGCAGCGCTGCTCGACGAGGACGACGACTCGTCGTACCCGTTGAAGATGCCGGGGAGCCTCGCGCGCACCACCGCGCCGGTGGCCAAGATGATGCGGCTGTGGAACTACAAGCAAGGCTCGGGCCTCGGCGCGCACGGCCAAGGCATCATCGCCCCTATAAAGGCCGTCCAGCATTGCTCCACCGCCGGCATCGGCCACCGCGAGAAGACGTACAAGAACGGCCTGCATGGCGGGCCGGCGCCGTCACCGCCATCCCCAGACGAGTGGCACGAGTCGGCGGCGGTCTCACGGGCCCTGCGCCTCGAACGGGACTGCTACGAGAGGACCCTTGTGCTGCTGCGCGACGTGAAGCTTCAAGGCGACGACAGCGCGGAGACGGCGGAGGCGCTGGCGGCGATCTTCGAGTCCGAGGAGGTGCTCCGGGGCAAGAAGCGTGCGCTGGGGGCGTGGAGGGCCGCGCTGCCTGCTTGCGCCGTGCAGCACATCGTGGAGCAGGTGCTCACGCCGAGGATCGCCGTGAAAGCGCGAGAGTGGGAGCCGTTGTGGAGCCCGGGCTGCGACCACTGGCTACGCCCGTGGATCCCCTTGATCGGACACTTGCCAGAGAGCCTCTACGGCACCGTGGAGAGCAAGATCAGCGGCGGCTGCTACGACGTCATCTCCCCATGGAAAGACTACCTGGACCCGACGCATTGGGAGATCTTCTGCCGGCGTCACGTCCTGCCCAGGCTCACACGATGGCTGCAACAGCTGAAGATCACACCCCCGAAGCAGCGCGACACTAAGTTCCGCGAGGTGATGTCGTGGACGCCTCTCGTGCGCACCGACGACGTGGTGTCGATCCTGGAGCAGGAGTTTTTCGGCAAATGGGAGGGCGCGCTGCGTCACTGGCTGCGGTCCGCGAGGCCGTCGTCGGGGGAGGCCGCGGCGTGGTGCGCCGGCTGGAAGAGCCTCTTCACCCCGGAGCTGCTCGAGGACGAACGCGTGCTCGCACGGCTGGAGGCCGGCGTCGCCATGGTGGATCGAGAAGCGGAAGACCTCGGCCATCTTGTTTGTCATACATAGTTGATACTAGTCTGCTACAACAGCTTGAAAGGTTGTGCTAGTCACTTATGAAGTTATGATCAGCAATGTAATGGTTGTAGTCAGTTATGCTTATAGCAATATAATGGTTGTAGTCACTTATGCCATATTTGACCCTAAAAATAAATACACTATTGCAGCACAAATGCTTGGATGAAAATTTCAAAATAGTAAGGGAGTCCAAATTCAGATTTGCAAGTTTTCAAGAAGCAGAAGACCTCGGCCGTCTTGTTTGTCAAAGTTGATACAGCAGCTTGTAAGGTTGTAGACTTGTAGTCACTTATGATCAGCAATGTAATGTTTCTAGTCAATTATGATTAGCAATGTAACTTGACAGTGTTTCATAATCTGAATTATGCTTGGTAAGACACAAGGGCTGCAGTGTTTCACATACAGTATGTTGCTATTATCAACTTGACAGTGTAAGACACCAAGCATACATCAAGTTGTTGCATTGTGGCGAACTCGACAGCCATTCCGTGCACTTTCTTCACTGATAGAGTGGTAGAGATGCACATTCAGGCCCTTCCCCTACGCCATATTTGGCACTCAAAATCAATACACTATTGCAGCAAAGGAGTCTAAATTCAGATTTGCAAGTTTTCGTGAATTTTGCAGTTCTACATGTAGATTTTGTGACAGTGTAAAACAGGCATGACATATCTTCATCTTTCGACATTGCCTTGCAGAGATCTTTGCCTGGACGTAGAAGAAGCTGGGTTTATGGCCGGTTTTATATGGCGAGGCAAGGGCATCCTAGGAAAACGGAGATGGATAAAAGACTAGAACCCCACTGCGAGCTGTTGAAGAGATCCATGTGTATTATGTTCTAATTAGCTGAAAGCCTGAAACACCTCCTGAAGATAGCAAGTCTTGTTGCTCTGAAGTGCATATTGCTTTGTCCATTGATCAAACCAAGCATTTGTAGAACTGTAATTTTTTTTCCTGGATATCCAAACACAGCAGATGAAACCATATATAAAACCATTGACGTATTCATTGTCAAATATTTGCTCAACCAGAATTTGCTTCTTCTAATTAATGTGTAGTGCATGAAGAAAATGATGAATCAGGCTTTGCAATCACTGGGAATGCTGTTCATCCAGTTTCGATGGGCGGTTGGGCGCTCTCGAAGGGGTGGGGTGCATATTGGATGTACTAGTGGCACCAAAAAACGCATTCGAAAGTTGCAAAAATTCTTAAAAAGAACGTATTTTAAGATATTAAAAAGGGGTAAATTCTGCTATAGGTTTGGATTTGATACTATTCAGAACTACTTCCTTAGCACAATAATGCACATCCAAGTTGGATACATAGAGGAAGTATCAAAAGAACTGAAAGCTTTTACTGAGTCTTGATTCTAACCAAGAATATATACTACATTGCGTCCGTATAGTCTTCAACTCTTCATAGACATTGAACTTGCAACATATTCAAAGAGGCGATCCAATTCTAACACAGGTCTTAAAATCTTATAGATAATACATACTGTTTACCACTACCTCTGTACCAAAATATAAGACGTTTTTGCAGTTCAATTTGAACTAAAAACGTCTTATATAGACAAGGCGAACAACTTTGTATAGACATTACTTTTAGGATGTCAAAGTTTTGGGGATAGTTTCTAATTTTACTCCGAGTAAACCTGAGTATGCTGACGTGAATACTACAAGAGTCTTAAATTTCATGCATGTACCACAAGCAGTTCCAGTAAAACTAGCTTACATCAGCCAGAAGAGTCAGAATAGATACAATACGCGCTGGAACACATATATTGTTTTAGCATGTACTATAACTGGTTCCCATAATGAAACTTCATTGCATCCAAAGTATCTAGAGAATCTGGCAGACTACCACGACTGAATAACTAAGAGTTACATCAGAAATACACAATCGACCAAGTGACCTTCAGAAGCAACTTGTAGTCCCCGCAGGTAATACTCTCATCATTGTAACCATTGCGCCTTGGAGTAAACTGAACAGTGCGGGCAGATAACTCATCATCACCGACATCAGCAGCAACAGTCAACACCAGCATCTCATCCACAGAGACTCCTACTACGCGCCGCGCCATTTGTAGGACTCCACTGTCACCTGGAGTTAGCGCACCACTCACTTTGCTATCATGTAGCACAATGTCGCATGGAATGCTGGTAGTGGAAGCGACAATCTTCCCATGGAATTCATCAGGTCCCTCAAGGATCTTGATCTCAACAGTGCCCTCCACCGACCTTGTAATGAATGTATAGTTCAAATCCAATATGCTGTGCATGCTGACAAGTGTTTCCGTATCAACCACATATCTGGGACTAAATTCCAGCCTGCGGATAGCATCCACCTCGATCAATCCTTTACTGAGTCTATCATCATCGACAGTCCTCCCATGCACATCCTTCACCTTCAGGTTGATTTCGAAGAATATATCATCGCACACCATGAATCCTCTCTTTGGGCCAGTCAAAATTAATGAATCATCCTGCAAGACCAATTTAAATAGATAAATTCCAGGAGCTTGTTTCTAGGATTGATTGAATTACCCTTGCTTCGGGGTTCATTTTTAGCTATGTTCTGAATGACGAAACAAGGTAATTAGACTCAGAAAAATTATGCTACATCTGTGGTCATGTATTTTTTGTACTTTCTTTTCTTATTGTGCAGATTGCTGTAGTGCCATAAACTGAGGCACGCAAGTGATAAACCCCTGGCTCCTAACACTATACCCTACAAGACAAGTATCGTTAAAATCAAACATCATATGGAACAGATACAAAACCAGAGCCGTTATTCAAGTATAACATACAAAACCCAGATATGGATTACTAATATACAACATTCAGAAATAATCATTTATAGAAATTGTCAAAAATTCTCCGTCAGAAAATCACCAATTTTTTTGTAAATCAGAGGACTGAAATGAGAAAGTACCAGTACAAGAAAATACACATTGATAAATTGTAGTATGTGTCTGTAGCTATGAGGCAAATGGCAGTAATACCTTTGAGGTGATGAGCTGGCAATCATCCTGGTCGCGCCGGAATATATAGACACATTTTTGATCCAAACTGTCCCTGGCTATGATGGTACCGTAGACATTGAGTGGGTAGCCATAGTCGGAGGAAACAATCTTGATGGAGACAACATTGACCGAGTTTTTGAGCCGGAACCCCTCTTTGAAGATTTTACCAGTATGTCGCATGGGACCAACAGGTGCTATCAAATGAGAAGAAAATGCATATCAATCAATCAAAGAGGGTAACAAGACAAGTATGTGTGTAGGTGTAAATTGGTTGGAACAGAACCATTGAAAACCGAACCAGACAGGCTGTGCTCTCATCTTATGCAAAAAAAAGGCTGTGCTCTCATCTTTTGCATAGTAATATACTACCACATTTGTTCCGAATTAGAAAATGTTTTTTATATTTCAACACGGACTACATAGGAACTAAAATGTGTGAACAAACACACTAAAATACATCTACATACATCCAATTCAGAAAAAGGTTAGAACATCTTATAACTGGGAAAGGAGGGAAACAGACCCTTCGTCCCTCTTAACAGACCCCTCGTCCCTCTCCTCATGCCGTCCCCGCGGGCGGCCGCGGGGAGCCCAGATCTGCCGCCTCTCGCCCCTCCTCGCCGCCGCCGCCGGCACAGGTCGTCGGGCAAAGCCCGCTCGGCCTAGGCGGCGGGGGGGCCTTCTTCTCCTCCTGCCCGAGGATGGCAGCGTGGGACGCTTTCTTCTAGTGGCGGCGCGGCGCGGGCATGGGGCGCGGCGGCACGGGCTGACGGCGGTGGCTGCTGGGCATACGAGGCGTCGTCCTCTCCTGGGCCGGCGGCGGGGTCTGCTGTAGGGCTCTCCGGTGGCGCAGCTGGGGCTTGCGGGCAGCCCCGCTGCTCGCGCGGCACGGCTGCTGGCTGGTCAGGCGGTGGCAGCCTGGATCCTACTTTCAGAACCCGGTAGAGATGGCGGCGATCCATACACAAGACTAGATGGAGGTTCTTCGAACAGATCTGGGTGAAAACCTTGCGCTCGGCTAGATGCAAGGCTGGCGATGGCGGCGCTCTTATGTGTCGTTCTCTTCTTGAAGACATCGCCGTGGAGAAGTTCCAGACCTCTATCTGTTACTTCCGGGGGAAACCCTAGATCGGTAGATCGAATGACAGCGGCTCTCTTGCATCGTTTCCCCCTTGGGGACGTCAGTCTTGGAGGTGTGCACGGGCTCGAGGGACCAGCGGATAACATCTTTAGTGGAGCGGTGTTTCATCTTACGCGTCGACGACTATGGATCTCGGCGGCGTGGCGCAGTGGAGTCTCGGTGTTTGACATGTGTAGACGGACTCGCGCAGGAGGATGCCGCTGTCTGGCATCGATGGCAGATCTGGCAAGGTCGTGGCGTCGGTACCTGCTCTGAAGAGGGATCGGTGGAAGACGATGGCGGCGGCCTCTGTGAGTGCGCCGGACTGGTGTGTGCCCTAGACCAGATATATGGCTTGGCTGGGGCCTCCGGTTTTAGATGTTAGGCTTACGTGCGAAGTCTGTTTGGTATTAGGCTCGGACTATCGGCACCCCTTCATCAAGTGGATAGAAGTAGCGACAGAAGTTGCCAAGATGGTGGCTTCAGACTTACTGATGTACTATTTTGTAAGGGAAACATTATGTACCGGCGGACCGGCCGAAGCTTCGGTCGGTCGCTCGCGCGCCCCTCGATCGCGAAGGGATCTAGCGCTAGGATGTCTCCCGATCCACGTTTTCCGTTGTTTGTTTTTCCTTTCCTCGGCCCACCCACGTGTCCTAGGCCCATCACGATTGTTTATTTTTCTCTCATCTTATCTGATGCATCGTACTCTGCCCTCTGTTATCTTCTTCCCCGCGTGGTCGTCTTCAAGCTCCTTCTCCACAAACCGCTCGTTGAAAAGCTCCGACATGGGGGGTGGGAAAAGGAGCTGCAACCGGAGCCCAGCGAAGATGCATCTGTGGGAGAATCACCACCGGCGAGCTGCGACCATGGCGGCCGCATGCTGGAACCAGCGTCGCGGCATGCTGGAACCAGCACCATTTTTTGCTACATGCATTCATGGCGGAGCTACAATCCGCGACGGCGGAGACGAGTTTTTGCTGCAATCGTCATCAGTTTTTGCTACGACCGGCGAAAATTTTTGCTACATCCATTCATGCCAGAGATGCGACTGGGTTGGGCCAGCGACAAAGATGTTTTTTTTGGCTACCACCGGCATTTTTTTTGCTACAACCACGTTGCGTTTGTGCTACAATCAGCCTCTCATTTTGCTACAATCAGCTGTAACCGGCGCGGTCACCACGCTCGCCGGTTGCAGCTTTTCGAGAATATGGATGAAGCTTTTCAATGTACAAACACTTTCAAACTGAAAAATCTGCAACCGTTACCAAAAAAGCTCCAACCTTAGATGAAAAAAGCTTCAACCAAAATATGTACAAAGTTTTCAATCGGGCATTGCTCCACGGAAAAAGTTGCAAACGTTCACGGATAAGCTTCATTTGTAGTTGAAAAAAGCTTCAACCCACGAGTAGTCCAAGCAACATTTGGCGAGGATGGAAGTAGTGGGTTTCATGCTACATGCTACAAGCGGTCCTGGATTTTGCTACGACCGATGTCGCATCCAGCTACATCTGCAGTCATGGTTTGCTGCATCGAACACGATGCATTTTTTTGGCCGGAAGCAAAGCTGAATTTTTTTGCTGGAACGGGGATGAGCAAGAGGTTGCAACCGCGAGGTATGTGACCGGCGAGCTGCGACTGGACGGGCATGAGCAGCGGCAAGCACGCCGGCGAGCTGCGGCCGTCGCCACCGAAGCTACGAGCGTCACCGCCGAGAGCTGCAACCACTAGTGCAGCTGTTACATGGGTTGAGGCGGCGACGAGGACGGACGGCAAGGGTGGGGACCGGCGACGAGGACGGCCGGCGAGGGCGGGGATCGGCGACGGGGACGGCCGGCGAGGGTAGGGATCGGCGTTGCGGATGGCCACTGAAGAGCGCGCGGGGCTGATGAGATGCGGACGGTCCTTTTCTCGCAAGCCTGAGGAAAGAAGATGGCCTGGATGGATAAGGATCTAGCGGCTTGGGAGGGGCCGATCGGGCGGCTACGGTAGGACCGGCCGAAACGTTCGGCCGGTGCGCCGGCGCCTAGTGATGCTCATTTTGTAAGGTCTTTGTGAATAATTAATAAAGTGGCTGCATGCGATGCAGAGGCCGGGGTCTTCCTCCTTTAAAAAAAAGTAGTGCGTGTCCAAACCGAGCCTAATTGACAAATAAATATGAAAGTGGCTGCCTTTGCTTCTGAATAAATCGAGTAGGAAGTGAAAGTAACCTTCAGATTGATTTTGACGAACGAAGTGATACTGACTGACTGGTGTTCATGAACTAGACATGCATAACGAAGGCAACAAGGATTGATAAGGGCTTGTTCTGTTGCAAGGGGAGGGGATTTGAGTGGATTGGGGAGGATTAAATCCGCTATAGATCAAAATCCACCTCAATCCCCTCCAAAAGAGGTTCAACCGAACATAATCATGAACTAGAATAAGGGGAATTGGATTGGATTGGAACGTACACTCCTCGTCGAGGTCGAGTTTGTCGCCGTCGAAGAAGTAGCGAACGTATATGAAACAACCCTGCTTGGGGTCGTACTCGCTGAATCGCGGGTCGAAGGAATCCTCCTCCGGCGTCTGGAACCGATACTCTTCGTGGTCCCACTTCCTCACCGCAGCCGCCGCCGCCACGGGAGAATAATCGCCGCCGGCCATGGAAGCTCTCTCTCTCTCTCCGTGGTCCCACGAGCACGCGTCCGCGAGGCTGCCAGGTTACTGAAGGTATATCTTCAGTTAACACCGCCGATGGGTTCAGTTAACTGTAGCTTGACCTACAATACCGCTTCGGGTGATCCAACGGTTCACAGTGACTCCTGCGTCTTCGACTGGTAGTCATTTTACTGTAGCACATCTCGTTTTTACTTTCACTGTTGGGTTAAACCCCTCTCCTATATAACAGCCGGGATGTGGCTGGGAAGACCATTATGCATTTCTGGATTCATTCCTATTGCCATCATGGCTCATAGACAATACATACATCCTTACTTGCTCTCCAATTATACTCATATCTGACCCGATTCATACTTTTCCCCAATAATTCTACACTCCCATAGCTAGTAGATCATCCGGGACCTGACAAATTGATATCATGAGCAAGCGATACTCAGCGAGAGCGTACTCTGGGAACAATTTATTTTCCAGATCGATGATTCTCACCCTTTCTCCCACCCGTGTTTCTGAAGGCGACGATGATTGTTGGAGGTGTATGGTGGTGGGGTTGGAGGTAATTGGTGACGGGGTGTAGGCGTTGGAGGCGGTGAATTGTTCGGGCGCAGATTAGCCGTGCAGGAGCGGTTGTTCCGTTGCCTTGCCCGATCTGTAAAATCCCGCGTTCAAGCGCTAATCCGTGTGCCAAGGAGGTGTGGATCGAGGCGGCGGAAGGATTGGAGGTTTGGGGATAGGTTGCTGGGGGACTCCAGTGGTAAAATTCCTTACCTCGACCTCAGATCAAGGCGATGGGACGTGCTAAAGCTATTAATGAGGCGGATATGCAGGATTTACTCTCTGTGTGTGAGGATTTTGATGTTCTGCAGAAATATAATGCCCAGATGCAGTCAAGGGTCACTAAATTACAAGAAGAAGTGCAGTCCATCAGTAGTAAACATGGGGAAATATCAGTACAAGTGGGTAGTGTGCAGAAGGTTGTGCTAGATCTCAGCAAGCAACTCTTAACAATCAGTTCAGTGCTTCAGACACTAGTGAAACCAATGAACAGCAACCCACATAATGAAATTCCTTCCAGTTCTAGTCAATTGGTGAAATCTCCTACACTACAACAAGAGCAAGTGCATGACCAGCCGAATAGAACGAAGCAACTAAGGAAACAATTAGAGGCAGAAAAGGAAAAATGTAAACAAATTGAAGAGATGCATTTGCGCGCGCGCCCACACACACACACACACACACACACACACACACACACACGCACGCACACGCACACGCGTGCACACACACACAGTGGCAAGAATCAGGACCTATGAGCAAGATATGCAAGCCCAATTCATGAAGTCTTTGACCAAGGGCCCTAAGATGGATTTTCCTAGATTTGAAGGAGAGGATCCTGATATTTGGTTAAGAAGATCTGGGTTATTGAAGAAACAATTATCCTGGAAATAGTTCTGTGTTGAAGTAGTGAAGAGATTTTCTCAGCAAGACCCCTATGACTTAACAGAAAAGTTCAACTCTCTAAAACAACTGAACAACACAGTGTCTGAATACACCAAGTCTTTTGAAGATTTAATGGCTGATGTACAAGAAGAAAATACTGAACTAGGAGAGCTATGGTTTGTCAGATGCTATTTCAATGGCTTAAAGGAGGGAATTAAATTCCAAATTAGACCTCTAAGACCTCAAACACTTACTGATGCTTATTGGTTGGCAAAAGATGTGGAAGCCAACCATCCTCCAGTACGCACAGTTCCTAAGAAACAAGGAGTTCCTTATAGTAACTACTATCAGAAAAACAGAGTTGGGTTTCAGAACAAAGTCAGCCCTACCACAGTTACCTGTCAGACAAGCTGAGAATTCTACATGCTATGTTCAGAAAATCAGGAAAGTGAGAGAATGTTGGAGATGTGGAGACAAGTGGATGCATGTACACAAATGTAAATTAGTGCCCAATGTACACATGTTACAACAAGAACTAACTGAGGAAATTGCTATGCAAAGTGAGGAGCGGGAACAAGAGGAAAAGACTGGAGAAAATGAGTGAGCCATGTTTATTTTTGCCTTTGCTATGGGAGACCAACTAGCCGTACCAACACCCGCCATACCAACACCCACAGTAGTAATACACATCAATGGCAAAAGAGCTTTAGCATTGTTAGACTCAAGCAACACTTCTTCTTTCATCAATCAAGACTTTGCAGTTATGGCAAATTGTCAGTTACTGCTAGTAAAACTAAGAACTATTGTGGTGGCTGGTGGAAACAAGTTATTATCAACATCAGTAGTTCCCAATTGTGAATTTCAAATGGCAAAACTTAAGTTGTCTCACAACTTGAAAGTTCTTAATCTACCTAGTCACGATGTGATATTGGGATTTGATTGGTTCTCCAAGGTGTGTCTAGTTTCTTTTGATGTTCCAAAGAAAACATCCAGTTTCACTTCAGAGGGCAAACAAGTAGAAACAAAGGTAAGTTTTTAAAACCGTGGAGAGTGGTAAGGAAGTTCTAGCTGAGGAAATGAACAAACTCTTGGATAAAGGAGTGGAAGGGTTTTTGTTACAGGTACATAACATAATCATGAATGCTCCTGAGGGTTTTAAAACTCCTCCCCAAGTGCAAAAGCTACTGGTGGAATATGCATACTTATTTGAAGAACCAAAAACACTTCCTCTGCATAGGGACTTGGATCATACTATTCCTTTAATTCCAGGAGCTACACCTTCACAAGTGTGACCATACAGAGTACCTCAGCACCAAAAAAGGAAATGGAAGATCAAATCAACAAGCTCTTAGCTACTCATTTGATAAGACATAGTCAAAGTCCATATGCAGCTTCAGTGATCTTGGTCCAAGAGGTTGTGTACTGATTTCAGGAGGTTAAATGCATTGACAATCAAAAATAAATTTCCCATACGTGTCATAGAAGATCTTTTGGATGAGGTGCATGGGGCTAAGTACTTTTCCAAACTAGATTTGAGGTCAGGTTATCGCCAGATAAGAATGCACCCTGAAGACATACACAAAACTGCTTTCATAACTTTTTAGGCCATTTTGAATACTTCGTAATGCCATTTGGATTACCCAATCATCCTGGTATATTCCAAGCATTAATGAACAAGATATTTGGTCCATATCTGAGAATTTTTGTGTTGGTATTCTTTGATGATATCTTAGTATACAGCAAAAATCTGAAGGAAAATATAGAACACCTGAAGATTGTGTTGCAAGTTTTGAGAGATAACAAGTTGTTTGCTAAACTATCAAAATGTATGTTTCATGTGCAACAAGTAGAGTATCTGGGACATGCCATATCTGCTGAAGGAGTGGCAACTGACCCACCAAAGATATCTGCAATTTCTCAATGGCCAACACCAGATAGTGTCACTAAGTTGAGAAGTTTCTTAGGCTTGGCAGGGTATTATAGGAGATTCATTAAATATTATGGTCTTATTTGCAGACCATTACATGAACTCCTTAATAAAGATATTTTTTCTTGGAAAAATGAACATGATACAACCTTTGCACAACTGTAGGAAGCTATGATTTTAGCCCATGTCTTAGCTTTACCAAAAATTTCTCAGCCGTTTGTGTTGGAAACTGGTGCACCGGGCAAGGGAATTGGAGTTGTATTAATGCAACAAGGCAGACCAACTTTATACTACAGCTCTTCAATGTGTCCTAGAAATGCTGCTATGTCCACATATGAGAAAGAAGCATTGGCCATTTTGGAAGCTTTAAAGAAATGGAGACACTACTTACTTGGAAATGGAAATGAATTACTGATCAAGACAGACAATCGGTCCTTGAAATTCATTACAAACCATAAAATTCCTGAAGGGGTGCAACACAAGTTGATGATGAAACTTTTGGAGTTCAACTTCAAGATCCAGTACAAAAAGGGGACAACAAATAGAGTTGTTGATGCTCTTTCTAGAGTATTACCTGCTTGATGGCCATTTCCGCTCCTACCCCTGTGTGGGCTCAAGATTTATAGAGAGCCATCAGAAAGACACAATACACAAGGAACTAATGGAACAACTGCTACTTCAAAAGCCAAATATTCCCTCCGAGTATACTATGAAGGCTGGCATTATCAGATATAAAGGGAAAGTAGTGGTTGGCAATGACCCTGAATTGAGAAACCAACTGCTAGTAACTCTGCATAGCTCTCCAGTGGGTGTACATTCAAGAATGAGAGCTACATATCACAGAGTTAAAAGTATTTTCCATTGGACTGGGTTAAAAACAAAGGTTGAAAATTTTATTGTAGCTTGCCCTATCTGCTAGAGAGCCAAGCATGAAATTTGTTTACAACCTGGTTTGCTAGAACCTCTACATGTAGCAGACATGGCATGGCAACACATATCAATGGATATCATTGAAGGTTGCCCAATCTCAAGGCGAGGAAGTGATCGTGGTGGTGGTAGATAGGTTTACTAAATACTCCCATTTCATACCATTTTCTCACCCCTATACCGTGTTGATAGTGGCTCAAGCATTTGTGGATCACATTATCAGATTACTGTTGGCGAACACAGTGTTTCAAAAATTTTCCTACGATCACGCAAGATCTATCTAGGATGAATAGCAATGATAGGGGAGAGTATGCCTACGTACCCTCGTAGACCGAAAGCGGAAGCATTAAGAAACGCGGCTGATGTAGTCGAACGTCTTCGCGATCCAACCGATCTAGTACCGAACGCACGGCACCTCCGTGATCTACACACGTTCATCTCGGTGACGTCTCTTGTACTCTTGATCCAGTTGAGGCCGAGGGAGAGTTTCGTTAGCACGACGGCGTGTTGACGGTGATGACGAAGTTACCGACGCAAGGCTTCCCCTAAGCACTACGACGATATGACCGAGGTGTGTATCTGTGGAGGGGGCACCGCACACGGCTAAAACAATTGTCAACTTGTGTGTCTATGGGGTGCCCCCCTCCCCCATATATAAATGAGGGGAGTAGGGGACCGGCCGGCCCTCATGGTGCGCCCCAAGGGGGGATTCCTGCTCCTACTAGGAGTAGGTTTCCCCCCTTTCCTTGTCCTAATAGGAGGGGGAAGGAAGGGGAAGAGAAGAAGAAGGAAAGGGGGGCCGGCCCCCCTCCCAATTCGGATTGGGCTTGGGGGACGCGCCCCCACCTCTTGGACGCCTCCTCTCTCTTCCACTAAAGCCCATGTAGGCCCATTAAGCCCCCGGGGGGTTCCGGTAACCCCCCGATACTCCGCTATATGCCTGAACTCATTCGAAACCATTCTGGTGTCCAAACATAACCTTCCAGTATATCAATCTTCATGTCTCGACCATTTCGAGACTCCTCTTCATGTCCGTGATCACATCCGGGACTCCGAACTACCTTCGGTACATCAAAACACATAAACTCATAATACCGATCGTCATCGAACGTTAAGCGTGTGGACCCTACGGGTTCGAGAACTATGTAGACATGACCGAGACTCATCTTCGGTCAATAACCAATAGCGGAACCTCGATGCTCATATTGGTTCCTACATATTCTACGAAGATCTTCATCGGTCAAACCGCATAACAACATACGTTGTTCCCTTTGTCATCGGTATGTTACTTGCCCGAGATTCGATCGTCGGTATCATCATACCTAGTTCAATTTTGTTACTGGCAAGTATCTTTACTCGTTTCGTAATGCAACATCCCGTAACTAACTCATTACTCACATTGCTTGCAAGGCTTATAGTGATGTGCATTACCGAGAGGGCCCAGAGATACCTCTCCGACAATCGGAGTGACAAATCCTAATCTCGATCTATGCCAACTCAACAAACACCATCAGAGACACCTGTAGAGCATCTTTATAATCACCCAGTTACGTTGTGACATTTGATAGCACACTAAGTGTTCCTCCGGTATTCGGGAGTTGCATAATCTCATAGTCATAGGAACATGTATAAGTTATGGAGAAATCAGTAGCAATAAACTAAACGATCATAATGCTAAGCTAATGGATGGATCAAGTCAATCACATCATTCTCTAATGATGTGATCCCGTTTATCAAATGTCAACTCATGTCTATGGTTAGGAAACTTAACCATCTTTGATTAACGAGCTAGTCAAGTAGAGGCATACTAGTGACACTCTGTTTGTCTATGTATTCACACATGTACTAAGTTTCCGGTTAATACAATTCTAGCATGAATAATAAACATTTATCATGATATAAGGAAATATAAATAACAACTTTATTATTGCCTCTAGGGCGTATTTCCTTCAGTCTCCCACTTGCACTAGAGTCAATAATCTAGATTACATTGTAATGATTCTAACACCCATGGAGTCTTGGTGCTGATCATGTTTTGCTCGCGAGAGAGGCTTAGTCAACAGGTCTGCAACATTCAGATCCGTATGTATCTTGCAAATCTATATGTCTCCCTCCTTGACTTGATCGCGGATGGAATTGAAGCGTCTCTTGATGTGCTTGGTTCTCTTGTGAAATCTGGATTCCTTTGCCAAGGCAATTGCACCAGTATTGTCACAAAAGATTTTCATTGGACCCGATGCACTAGGTATGACACCTAGATCGGATATGAACTCCTTCATCCAGAATCCTTCATTTGCTCCTTCCGAAGCAACTATGTATTCCGCTTCACACGTAGATCCCGCCACGACGCTTTGCTTAGAACTACACCAAATGTCAGCTCCACAATTCAATAAAAATACATATCCGGTTTGTGACTTGGAGTCATCCAGATCAGTGTTCAAGCTTGCATCGACGTAACCGTTTACGACGAGCTCTTTGTCACCTCCATAAATGAGAAACATATCCTTAGTCCTTTTTAGGTATTTCAGGATGTTCTTGACCATTGTCCAGTGATCCGCTCCTGGATTACTTTGGTACCTCCCTGCTAAACTAATAGCAGGGCACACATCAGGTCCGGTACACAGCATTGCATACATGATAGAACCTATGGCCGAAGCATAGGGAATGACTTTCATTTTCTCTCTATCTTTTGCAGTGGTCAGGCATTGAGTCTGACTCAACTTCACACCTTGTAACACAGGCAAGAACATTTTCTTTGCTTGATCCATTTTGAACTTCTTCAAAACTTTATCAAGGTATGTCCCTTGTGAAAGTCCAATTAAGCGTCTTGATCTATCTCTATAGATCTTGATGCCTAATATATAAGCAACATCACCGAGGTCTTTCATTGAAAAATTCTTACTCAAGTATCCTTTTATGCTATTCAGAAATTCAGTATCATTTCCAATCAACAATATGTCATCCACATATAATATCAGAAATGCTACAGAGCTCCCACTCACTTTCTTGTAAATACAGGCTTCTCCAAAAGTCTGTATAAAACCATATGCTTTGATCACACTATCAAAGCGTATATTCCAACTCCGAGATGCTTGCACCAGTCCATAAATGGATCGCTGGAGCTTACACACTTTGTTAGCACCTTTTGGATCGACAAAACCTTCTGGTTGCATCATATACAACTCTTCTTTAAGATATCCATTAAGGAATGCAGTTTTGACATCCATTTGCCAAATTTCATAATCATAAAATGCGACAATTGCTAACATGATTCGGTCGGACTTAAGCATCGCTATGGGTGAGAAGGTCTCATCGTAGTCAACTCCTTGAACTTGTCGAAAACCTTTTGCAACAAGTCGAGCTTTGTAGACAGTAACATTACCGTCAGCGTCAGTCTTCTTCTTGAAGATCCATTTATTCTCTGTGGCTTACCGATCATCGGGCAAGTCAACCGAAGTCCACACTTTGTTCTCATACATGGATCCCATCTCAGATTTCATGGCCTCAAGCCATTTTGCGGAATATGGGCTCATCATCACTTCCTCATAGTTCGTAGGTTCGTCATGGTCAAGTAACATGACCTCCAGAACAGGATTACCATACCACTCTGGTGCGGATCTTACTCTGGTTGACCTACGAGGTTCGGTAGTAACTTGATAAGAAGTTTCATGATCATCATCATTAGCTTCCTCACTAATTGGTGTAGGAATCACTGGAACTGATTTCTGTGATGGACTACTTCCCAATAAGGGAGCGGGTACAATTACCTCATCAAGTTCTACTTTCCTCCCACTCACTTCTTTCGAGAGAAACTCCTTCTCTAGAAAGGATCCATTCTTAGCAACGAATATCTTGCCTTTGGATCTGTGATAGAAGGTGTACCCAACAGTCCCCTTTGGGTATCCTATGAAGACACATTTCTCTGATTTGGGTTTGAGCTTATCAGGTCGAAGCTTTTTCACATAAGCATCACAGCCCCAAACTTTAAGAAACGACAACTTGGATTTCTTGCCAAACCACAGTTCATAAGGTGTCGTCTCAACGGATTTCGATGGTGCCCTATTTAACGTGAATGCAGCCGTCTCTAAAGCATAACCCCAAAATGATAGCGGTAAATGAGTAAGAGACATCATAGATCGCACCATATCTAATAAAGTGCGGTTACGACGTTCGGACACACCATTACATTGTGGTGTTCTAGGTGGCATGAGTTGCGAAACTATGCTACATTGTTTCAAATGAAGACCAAACTCATAACTCAAATATTCTCCTCCACAGTCAGATCGTAGAAATTTAATTTTCTTATTACGATGATTTTCCATTTCACTCTGAAATTCTTTGAACTTTTCAAATGTTTCAGACTTATGTTTCATCAAGTAGATGTACCCATATCTGCTCAAATCATCTGTGAAGGTCAGAAAATAACGATACCCGCCACGAGAATCAACACTCATTGGACCGCATACATCAGTATGTATTATTTCCAATAAGTCTGTTGCTCATTCCATTGTTTTGGAGAACGGAGTTTTAGTCATCTTGCCCATGAGGCATGGTTCGCAAGCATCAAGTGATTCATAATCAAGTGATTCCAAAAGCCCATCGGCATGGAGTTTCTTCATGCACTTTACACCAATATGGCCTAAACGGCAGTGCCACAAATAAGTTGCACTATCATTATTAAATTTATATCTTTTGGCTTCAATACTATGAATATGTGTATCACTACTATCAAGATTTAGTAAAAATAGACCACTCATCAAGGGTGCATGACCATAAAAGATATTACTCATATAAATAGAACAACCATTATTCTCTGATTTAAATGAATAACCGTCTCGCATCAAACAAGATCCAGATATAATGTTCATGCTTAACGCTGGCACCAAATAACAATTATTCAGGTCTAAAACTAATCCTGAAGGTAGATGTAGAGGTAGTGTGCCGACGGCGATCACATTGACTTTGGAACCATTTCCCACACGCATCGTCACCTCGTCCTTAGCCAATCTTTGCTTAATCCATAGCCCCTGTTTCGAGTTGGAAATATTAGCAACAAAACTAGTATCAAATACCCAGGCGCTACTGCGAGCATTAGTAAGGTACACATCAATAACATTTATATCAAATATACCTTTCACTTTGCCATCCTTCTTATCCGCCAAATACTTGGGGCAGTTCCGCTTCCAGTGACCAGTCCCTTTGAAGTAGAAGCACTCAGTCTCAGGCTTAGGTCCAGACTTGGGCTTCTTCACTTGAGCATCAACTTGCTTGCTGTTCTTCTTGAAGTTCCCCTTCTTCCCTTTGCCCTTCTTCTTGAAACTGGTGGTCTTATTGACCATCAACACTTGATGCTTCTTCTTGATTTCTACCTCCGCAGCCTTTAGCATCGCTAAGAGCTCGGGAATTGTCTTACCCATCCCTTGCATATTATAGTTCATCATGAAGTTTTTGTAGCTTGGTGGTAGTGATTGAAGAACTCTGTCAATGACACTATCAACCGGAAGATTAACTCCCAGCTGAGTCAAGTGATTGTGGTACCCAGACATTCTGAGTATGTGTTCACTGACAGAACTATTCTCCTCCATTTTGCAGCTGTAGAACTTATTGGAGACTTCATATCTCTCAATCCGGGCATTTGGTTGAAATATTAACTTCAACTCCTGGAACATCTCATATGCCCCATGACGTTCAAAACATCGTTGAAGTCCCATTTCTAAGCTGTAAAGTATGGCACACTGAACTATCGAGTAGTCATCAGCTTTGCTCTGCCAGGTGTTCATAACATCTGGCGTTGCTCCTGGAGCGGGTTTGGCACCTAGCGGTGCTTCCAGGACGTAATCCTTCTATGCAGCAATGAGGATAATCCTCAAGTTACGGACCTAGTCCGTGTAGTTGCTACCATCATCTTTCAACTTAGCTTTCTCTAGGAACGCATTAAAATTCAACGGAACAACATCACGGACCATTTATCTACAACAACATAGACATGCAAAATACTAGGGTTTTTTACATCTGTGCCCCTGGTTCCTTAGCTCTACTCATTCATCCCCACGCTCTTAACTTTTGCTCAATTTTCCCCACTCTCTTGCCAGAGACCCTCATAACTGGGCACAATAGACGTTGCCGTCGGGTCAAAGGCTTGACAGTTAACTCTGACTAGTGGGGCCATGCTGGGCTGTGTCATCCCTTCGACCTGACAAGTGGGGCCGCATTGGGTGGTGTTGATGTTCGACCATTGGGCCGTCCTTTGCATTAAACGTCTGCGCGCGCCGCCAGGACAGAAGCCTGTTGTGCATGCACCCAACAAACCCTGCCGCGTCGATCGAGCCTGCATGCGCCGATGCCACGATCCCACGATGCGCCAACTGAGCCTGCATGCGCCGACCGAGCCTACATGCGTCGATGCGTCCGCCACGATGCACTGATCGAGCAGCTTTTTGCACGCCAGCCGCCACGGATGCAGCGACGGTCTCTGCCACTGGTTCCTCTCTTCTAGCTAGGTGGCTACATATTTGTGGCTTGTGTAAAAAAAGAGCCACTCCCTTGCTTCGTTGTACTCATTCATCCCTACTAACAAGCTTGCTTGCATGCACTAGGTGGTTACTAACAAGGGAACCCTACTAACAAGTCGAGCTCTCTAAGAAAATAATCAACAAATATGTAGTACCAATATGTATATAGGGCCAACAAGCCCATAGCACGATCACATAGCTCAAACTAGGAAGAACTTAATAATAGAATAGATAGAAAACTTAATAATAGAATTTAAGAAAAGGGCCAACAAGCCCAAAGCAACTCCAACATAGTTCAATTACAACTTAACATAACATAGACTAAAAACGATAGAGGGTTTAGAACCCTAGCCGCCGCCTTCTCCACCTCGCTCCTCCTTCGGGCGCCCTTTTCACTGCTCCTCCGGGGTGTTGTCGATGGGGTACAAAAGAGTGTGCGTGCGCGTCACGGTGGGGAAGATGTTGTACTCCGTGAACCTGTTGTGGGTGGTGAAAGCGATGAACTCGGAGCCACACCAAAACACCCGGCCGAGGAGGTAGAAGGCGTGGAATGTGTTGGTGAAGTGGGCAAGGAGAGCAGCCACCACCCTGTTTTGGATGACCTCCTCGACGCGGAACATCGTTGGAGATCCCCTCGGGAGGTGGTGGTAGCCGGACGCGAGGAAGAACTCGGTGAAGTTCCTTGCGGTCCTCAGCCTTGATATCGCCCACACACGTAGTGTGCGATCAACGTACACGCCGGTAGGGTAGAGCCTCTCTGGCACGGTGGGTGGGAAGAGGTAGGTTGGACCGGTGTACTGCATGGCTGAGGGATGTGTAGAAGACGGAGAAGGGGTCGAAGAGCAAGAAGGGCAGATGGATGAGGGATGGCAGAGGCAGAGGGTGGCTTAAATAGTCGTAGTGCTACGTGTTATTTGGCCATGGCAATAACGGGGTCAAATGTGAAGTTAGTAGCCCATTTTCAAACCCACCGCAACATCGGGAGTGTACACACGTGGGAAAATGTGGTTTGAAAAGAAGAAGAAAAACACAAGCTAATTGCACGCGTGGGAATCCATGGTCAAACCCGATATTATATGAACAAAAAGAGACAATTTTTGAAGAGATTGTGGCCATTTTGAATGATAAAAATAATTTGGCCCTTACCCATTTTTGATAGTTTGTGGCCATTTTACATGATAAAAATAAATTTAGCCCTTATAAATTTGGTCATTTTACATTTGTATAGAACAAAAAGAATGATGCAAAAACAGAGCAAACGATGCAAAAAACGATGCAAAAATACAAAGCCAGCACGTTCACAAAAAATAGAGCTAACGATGCAAAAAATGATGCAATTCGACGGCCCAACCCGAGCTTGGTTTCCTTTTGGGCCCAATAACAACGTTTTTTTTTCACGGAGTCAGTGGTGGGCGAGCAGCCGAGCACAACCAATAGGATCGCCTCTCGCGGATTGCCCCACGATCCAACGATGCGGAGCCGTCCTTGTGATCCAACGACGCAGAGCCTGCACACAGCCAGCCCACCTAGTTCCTTCTAGAAGGCCAGATCTAAGGGTTGTTGCTTGGCGCGAGGGTATGATCGGACGGGTGACGTTGGGAGCTAGGGTTAGGCGAAACCCTGCGGGGTTTAGAGGGGTTTTGAGCTGGTCAATGGGGTTTCGAAGGCTTTGACTGAGTATAACTAATTAGAAAAATCAAAAAAATATGAAACCTTCGCTGTTCGTCGTTTTATAAGACAAACTAACGAGGAAAAATACTAAACTTGGTCTATGGTCATTTTCATGAAAAAAACCCTAGCTGGCCCGATCGAGGTCAAATGAGCACCATTAATTTTAAAAAATATATAAAACATGCTCACAATGTTGTCTTATGTGACATGTTACCAACCAAAAATCATAAACTTGCTCCATGGTCATTTTCATGAGAAAACCTTCACACTTATGAGCTATCATGTACATGATTTCATAGAGTCAAGGAGAGGAGGTGGTGTTACCTTCTGTTTTTGAAAAAAAATCAAAAAAATCACTAAAGCTTTATTTTAAAGTGAATAAGAAGGATCTAAAGTTAGTTTTCCATTTTCATATTTCAAAACATGTTTTTAATAGTTTTTATATTTCAAAACATGTTTTTAATAGTTTTATATTAAAGCATATGTTTTCAAAAGAAAATGTAAAAATATGAAGAGTAATTCACACATATGAGCTATCACCTACAAGATTTCATAGAGTTCAAATTTCTTTGACCTCCCCTAAATCACCTCAAATTTTGCACACATGATCTCCTACACAAACATAGATAGTTGATAATACATCTTCATTAAAATGTTGTTTTTTGCTCTGTTATTGGAATATTTGATAAAAGGGAACCCTTGATAAAACACTCTATGAAATCTTGTTTCAGTGTTTTGAACTATGAAGATTTGCAGCATATGTGTGATCTTTGCAGCACCTAAACTTTCAAAACACTGAAACAAATAATAGCAGATAATTTTTCATAAGAAACCTTCACACATATGAAGATTTGCAGCATATGTGTGATCATTGCAGCACCTGAACTTTCAAAACACTGAAACAAATCATAGCAGATAAATTTAAAAACACAAAAATACCCAACATAGATAGCCACATGCATATAAAATTCATCCAACCACCAAAAGGTAACCCACATCCTGTTCACAAACATAGTTCACCCACATAGTTCAGAAAACAACCTAAAGTACTTAAAACACATCATAACATCATAACATCAGGGAATGGGGGGAGACAAGACTTTTGCTAGGGCAGCATGCTGCCCCATGATCTTGTAGTCATCGGCGTGGATGGCGACATCTGCTGCATGAGCTTGAAGGTGAACGAAGTGGCCGGACTTTGGCTTTGGCTTGGTGGTACAGTAGGGGCAGCGCCAAGTTTTGGTCTTGCTCTTGTAGTAGTAATCCACACCCTTGATCCTGATCTTCTCCTCTTCCTTCTCTTTGAAGGAGGCGAAGTTGCCGCGGTCCACATTCACATCTTCCCCAAAGACATACTACACACACGAATGAATTACATTAGTACATTATAGATTCATGGGAATACACCATGTCAAACGAACTAAATGAACAATCTAAATTTCTAGTAGGCTTACCTCATACTCTTCGTCGTCACCATATGCTGGATCGTACGGGTCGTCAAAAGTATAGTCTATCTTCATCCTCTTCCCCTTACCATCATCCTCCTGAATATACAATTACATCCATCACTAGTAAATACATAAGCCAATTGAAAATTTAGATATGCACAGATGACACATTGATCATAGGGTTAATATACTATGATCCTATTTGCATTTTCCATTGTCATGCACACACATTGAACAAAAGAGCTAATATAACTACATATTGAAATTTAGATATGCACACTTGATCATAGGGCTAATATACTATGATCCTATTTGCATTTTCCATTGTCATGCACTGATACGTCTCCGTCGTATCTACTTTTCCAAACACTTTTGCCCTTGTTTTGGACTCTAACTTGCATGATTTGAATGGAACTAACCTGGACTGACGCTATTTTCAGCAGAATTGCCATGGTGTTATTTTTGTGCAGAAATAAAAGTTCTCGGAATGACCTAAAAATCAACGGATAATTATTTTGGAATATATAAAAATACTGGAAGAAAGATCCACGTCAGGGGGCCCACACCCTGTCCACGAGGGTGGGGGGGCGCACCCTACACCGCTGGGCGCGCCCCCTGTCTCGTGGGCCCCCTGATGCTCCACCGGCGTCCACCTTGACTCCATATATTCACTTTCGGGGAGAAAAGAAATCAGAGAGAAGGATTCATCGTGTTTTACGATACGGAGCCGCCGCCAAGCCCTAAACTCTCTTTGGAGGGCTGATCTGGAGTCCGTTCGGGGCTCCGGAGAGGGGAATCCATCACCATCGTCATCATCAACCTTCCTCCATCACCAATTTCATGATGCTCACCGCCGTGCGTGAGTAATTCCATCGTAGGCTTGCTGGACGGTGATGGGTTGGATGAGATTTATCATGTAATCGAGTTAGTTTTGTTAGGGTTTGATCCCTAGTATCCACTATATTCTGAGATTGATGTTTATATGACTTTGCTATGCTTAATGCTTGTCACTAGGGCCCGAGTGCCATGATTTCAGATCTGAACCTATTATGTTTTCATGAATATATGAGAGTTCTTGATCCTATCTTGCAATTCTATAGTCATCTATTATGTGTTATGATCCGTTAACCCCGAAGTGACAATAATCGGGATACTTACCGGTGATGACCGTAGTTTGAGGAGTTCATGTATTCACTATGTGGTAATGCTTTGGTCCGGTACTCTATTAAAAGGAGGCCTTAATCTCCCTTAGTTTCCAATAGGACCCCGCTGCCACGGGAGGGTAGGGCAAAAGATGTCATGCAAGTTCTTTTCCATAAGCACATATGACTATATTCCGAATACATGCCTACATTACATTGATGAACTGGAGCTAGTTCTGTGTCACCCTAGGTTATGACTGCTACATGATCGATCACATCCGACATAATTCTCCATCACCGATCCAATGCCTACGAGATTTTCCTATATTGTTCTTCGCTTATTTACTTTTCTGTTGCTATTGTCACAATCACTATAAAACCCCCAAATATTACTTTTGCTATCGTTACCACTACTATCATATTACTTTGATACTAAATACCTTGCTGCTGAGATTAAGTTTCCAAGTGTGGTTGAATTGACAACTCAGCTGCTAATACTTGAGAATATTCTTTGGCTCCCCTTGTGTCGAATCAATAAATTTGGGTTGAATACTCTACCCTCGAAAACTGTTGCGATCCCCTATACTTGCGGGTTATCAAGAACATTTTCTAGCGCCGTTGCCGGGGAGCATAGCTCTATTCTTTGAGTCACTTGGGATTTATATCTACTTATCATTATGAAGAACTTGAAAGATCAAAGAACCAAGATTTTTCCCTCAACTACGAGGGGAGGTAAGGAACTCCCATCTAGCTCTGCACTCGATTCACCCTCTGTTTTGAGTAAACTTGCGACACCTACACCTGCTATTCATTCTGATATGTCGCATGTTATTGATGATGCCACTTCTGCTATGCATGATACTTATGATGAAACTACTTCTATGCTTGATACTACTGTGCCACTAGGTGAATTTCTCGATAAACAACTTGCTAGGGCTAGAGAGAATGAAATTGTTGAAACCGATAATATTGATGAAAGTGATGATGAAGATTCTCCCCCTAGATATGAATTGCCTGTTGTTCCTGCGGGTTATGTTATGGATGAAGAAACTGCTAGAGACTTCTTAGCTTGCAATGGTAGAAGTGATCTTAAGAACCTATTAGCTAAGCTTAAAGAAAAATCTATGAATGCTAGAATGAAATATGATCCTTCTTATGCTACTTCACCTATCTTTATTACTAATAAGGATTATGATTTCTCAGTTGATCCTGATATAATTACTTTGGTTGAATCTGATCCTTTCTATGGCTATGAATCTGAAACTGTTGCGGCACATCTTACTAAATTAAATGATATAGCTACCCTGTTCACTAATGATGAGAAAACTCACTACTATTATATCCTTAAATTATTTCCGTTCTCGTTAAAGGGTGATTCTAAGATTTGGTTTAATTCTCTTGATCCTGGTTGTGTGCGTAGTCCCCAGGATATGATTTACTACTTCTTTGCTAAATATTTCCCCGCTCATAAGAAACAAGCTGCTTTAAGGGAGATATATAATTTTGTGCAAATTGAAGAAGAGAGTCTCCCACAAGCTTGGGGGTGGCTTCTCCAATTACTTAATGCTTTGCCTGATCATCCTCTCAAGAAAAATGAAGTACTTGATATCTTTTATAATGGACTAACCGATGCTTCCAGAGATTACCTGGATAGTTGTGCTGGTTGTGTTTTCAGGGAAAGAACAGTTGATCAAGATGAAATCCTATTGAATAATATGTTGACTAATGAAAATAATTGGACACTTCCTGAACCAACTCCTAAGCCAACTCCGAAGAAAATGGGTATTCTATTTCTCAGTCCTGAAGATATGCAAGAGGCAAAGAAATCTATGAAAGAAAAAGGTATAAAAGCTGAAGATGTTAAGAATTTACCTCCTGTTGAATAAATACATGGTCTTAATTCATCACCTATTGAAGAAACACACGGTCTCGATAATCCGACACAGGTAGTAAAGGTAAATTCTTTCTATAGATATGATAAAGCTGAAATCCCTCCTGCTAAGTTTGATAGCCAATGTTTGGATGAATTTGATAACTTTATGGTTAAGCAAGATGATATTAATGCTTATGTTGGTAGACAATTGAAACATAATGCTTATATGATTGAACACTTGAGTGATTATATGGCTAGTGTGAAAGGTGAACTTAAACTTATTAGTAAACATGTTTCTATGGTTACCACTCAAGTAGAACAAGTACTTAAAGCTCAGAATGATTTGCTCAGTGAATTGAATAGTAAGAATAATGATAATGTTGTTAGAGTTATGACTAGAGGTGGTAAAATGACTCAGGAACCTTTGTATCCTGAGGGCCATCCTAAGAGAATTGAGCAAGATTCTTAGAGAACTACTATAGATGCACCTAGTCCTTCTAAAAGGAAGAGAAAGAAAAATGATAGGGCTCTGCATGCTTCTAGTGAACCTGTTATTGACACACCTGAGAATCCCAATGATATTTCTATTTCTGATGCTGAAACATAATCTGGTAATGAACATGAACCTAGCGATAATGTTAATAATGATGTTCATGTTGATGCTCAACCTAGCAATAATAATGATATAGAAATTGAACCTGCTGTTGATCTTGATAACCTATAATCAAAGAATCAACGTTATGATAAGAGAGACTTTGTTGCTAGGAAGCACGGTAAAGAAAGAGAACCATGGGTTCAGAAACCCATGCCTTTTCCTCCTAAACCATCCATAAGGATGGAAATGGGTAGGGTATGGGCGGGTAGAGCAATACCATACCCATACCCATGTAGTTAAGGGTACAAAATTCTACCCATACCCGTACCCATGGGTATGAAACTTTACCCATACCCATACCCGATGGGTACCCGTGCCCATTGGGTACCCAATGGGTAGATCAAACAGTACACAAGTTATTCGCGTTACATTCATCTATAACACATTTGACAAAAGAACATTGATCTCAACTCAATAACAGATATACGAGTACATGCCAATTATCTCAATTTAAATTTACAATTGGTGAGAACTTTATCATTGGTTCAATAGCTCACAATTTTAACATATGTACACTTGTGAATCATGGGTAAGTTTCACATGTCATTATAAATGGGTAGAATATGGGTATATCCATGGGTAAAAGGCTATACCAATGCCATACCCATGAATTAGCGGGTAGGGTATGGATTGAACCCGTGGGTATAAAATTGTTCCCATACCCTGCCCATGCGGGTACGGTACCCGCGAGTACCCGTACCCATGGGTAAATTTTCCATCCTTAACCATCCAATAAAAAGGATGATGAAGATTTCGAGCGCTTTGCTGAAATGATTAGACCTATCTTTTTGCATATGCGTTTGACTGATATGCTTAAAATGAATCCTTATGCTAAATATATGAAGGAAATTGTTACAAATAAGAGAAAGATACTGGAAGTTGAAATTTCCACCATGCTTGCTAATTATACTTTTAAGGGTGGAATACCAAAGAAACTTGGAGATCCAGGAGTACCAACTATACCATGCTCCATTAAAAGAAACTATGTTAGAACTGCTTTATGTGATCTTGGAGCCGGTGTTAGTGTTATGCCTCTCTCTTTATATCATAGACTTGATTTGAATAAGTTGACACCTACTGAAATATCTTTGCAAATGGCTGACAAATCAACTGCTATACCTGTTGGTATTTGTGAGGATGTGCCTGTTGTGGTTGGAAACATTACTATTTTAACGAACTTTGTTATTCTTGATATTCCCGAGGACGATAGTATGTCTATTATTCTTGGAAGACCCTTTTTAAATACTGCAGGGGCTGTTATTGATTGCACCAAAGGCATTGTCACTTTTCATGTTAATGGTAATGAGCATATGGTACACTTTCCGAGGAAACAACCTCAAGTCCACAATATCAATTCTATTGGAAAAATTTCAACAATTACTATTGGAGGTTTTGAATTTCCTCTTCCTACTGTCAAAAAGAAATATGATATTCTTATTGTTGGGGACATGCATATCCACGTTGAGATAACCTAGTGTTATTTGAAAATTCTCTGGTTTCATGTTATTCGAAATGAGTTTGTTAACAAGACCTGATTAACCTTGTTAGTGGATTCCTTTTGATGAGCATGAGATGGATGAATTTAGAAAACACAACTCTCTATACCCTTTTTTTACTTTCTGTTATTTATATTAAATAAAGCAAAAATAGTATTTTTCTGTCTGTTTTCTGAATTATCCATGCAATGAAAAATACCCCGAAAATAAAAGTTCTCCAAATGCCCTGAAAATTAAATATGATTTTTTCTAGAATATTTGAGAATATCTGGCACTGAGAACACACCAGGGCCACGAGGGTCCAGGGCGCGCCCACCCCCTGGGCGCGCCCCATGCCTCATGGGCCCATGGTGGCTCCCCTCCACTTATTCCAGCTACCACACACTCCTTATTCCTCCCCAAAAAAATCACCAACCAGCTCAAGCACGAGTTCTAGCTCATCTTGCTGCCATTTTTGATCTCCTAGCTCAAAGCTCCATTCACAAAACTGTTTTGGGGGATTGTTCTTTGGTATGTGACTCCTCCAATGGTTCAATTAGTTTTTGTTCTAGTGCTTTATTTATTGCAAATTTTTGCTGCTTAGGTGACCCTGTTCTTGAGCTTGCATGTCAAATTTATATGGTCCAAAGTAGTTTTAATGCATGATATTGCCTCTAGGCACTTGTAGGAGTAGTTGCTATCAATATTGTTGAATTTGGTTTACTTTTATTTTGAGTTACTAAAAATTTCAGAAATTTTTCAAAGGAAGAAATATGTTTAGGAAAATGTACCAAGGTGGTTCCTCAATAAAACAAGGACCCAGACCCGCAATACGCGATGCGGACAAGGAACCACCAAGAGAAGCTCAAGTGCGGCCCTGTGAATGGCCGTCAGACGATTTCATGGTCTGAGGAGGAATTAAGGATGAATTTGATGCATATGTGCGTAATGCTGAACTCAAGGGCTTCATGCTAGATAAGTGCCCTCAATACTATCACCTAACTGATTCCTTTGTGAGAAGGTTCAAATTTTCATCTTCACGCAATTCTCACACTGTCCTATTTGATCTTTATGATAAATCTTATACCATGGACTTAACACTGCTTGTAAACTTCCACAGTGGGGTGATGTTAGTGAACCTCGTAAATCTGAATATAGAGACTTTTTTGCTAGTATAACTGTGGGGGAATCTAGGGAAATCACGCAAGCTACCATAGGGAGCATTCATTTTCCTGCTATACATTATTTTGCTCTCTTCATAGGTAGATGCATAAATGGTAAGGATGAAGCATGTCACATGTGTGTCCCTGATCTTAGTGTTCTCAAGAGTGTTGTATTAGGAGATAAACAATATAACTTGGGGGCCATTGTTGCACGTAGGTTGCATAATAATCGTATTCATGGAGATTTCTTTGGTGTAATTTATGCAACCCGTATAGCTAACTTTCTTGAGATACCCATATGTGGATATGATATTGAGTTGCCTCCTGCTTATGTAGATTATGATGCTATGGTTCATCATCAGTTTGTTGAGAGGAACGACCAGTCCCTCCAGTACTGACTAATCTTTGACAGACAGCGCACCTATCACGTCGCTCTCCCTGCTCCCACTTTCTTTGACTTTCAGGCAAAGGGGAGATATTTTATAACCAGGGAGGAGGCGACCGAGTATGAAATAAGGGCGAAGATAGCTCGCCTCCAAGCTGCAGCTCATCAGGCAATTGCCGCTGCATCTCAGTACGACCCCAGCTACAACTTTGGATATCCGCCAGGCCAGCCGTGGCCATAGACCAACTTAGGCCAAAAGCCTAAGCTTGGGGGAGTATGTATCTCTCACCGACATTACATTCATGTTCACACACTGATGCTAGTTGTCAGTGCTCATACTTTTTCATTGTAATATCCATGCTAGTTTATTTCCCTTTTTATGCTTTCTTCTTGTGTGTTTGATAAACCTTAGAAAAAACAAAAAAAATAGTTGTAGCTTTTAGTTAGTTTACTTCCATGCCTGTAGTGGTAGTAATTAAAAAGAAAACCCAAAAAGATTTCTCGTTGTTCTTTTTCTTGTTGGGAGCTTTCCCGTGTAAATAGTTTTGTTTCTTTTCTTTGGGGGTCGAGAGTAGAAGACCATAATGAAAATGTTGAGTGTCTCTCATATGCATTACTGTTGATCTAACAAAGAGCCCATATTACCTTGTATTCTCTCTTGAATTGAATGCTTGCAGATTCCAGCTTAGTCCAATGCATGTGCACTATTATTATTATCCACACTATTCGGTCATGCAGTTGAAAGGCAATAATGATGATTATATGATGAACTTATTGAGATGAGAAAAGCTGGTATGAACTTGACCTCTCTTGATTTTGTAAATATGATCAGTCCATCGTTCCTGATTCATCCTATTATGAAAGAAACATGTTTGCAATGACAATTAGAGATTGTAGTTGCTTATACCATGCTTAATTATCTAGGAGTTTATAATGGTTTACCTTGCGTGCCAACATGCTATTAAAATGGTTGTGATGTGGTATGATAGGGTGGTATCCTCTTTTGAACGATTCGAGTGGCTTGACTTGGCACATGTTCATGCATGTAGTTGAAACAAAATCAACATAGCCTCTATGATATTTATGTTCATGGTGCATTATATCCTACTCATGCTTGCATTCGGTGTTGATTAATTTTAATGCATGTTCATGACTGTTGTCGCTCTCTAGCTGGTCGCTTCCCAGTCTTTTTCTAGCCTTCAGTTGTACTAAGCGGGAATACTTCTTGTGCATCCAATTCCATAAACCCCAAAGTTGTTCCATATGAGTCCACCATACCTACCTATATACGATATCTACCTACCGTTCCAAGTAAATTTGTATGTGCCAAACACTAAACCTTCAAATAAACATTCTGTTTTGTATGCTCGAATAGCTCATGTATCAACTAGGGCTGTCTGTATCTTCCATGCTAGGCGGGTTATTCTCAAGAGGAGTGGACTCCGCTGCTCACTCACGAGAAAATGGCTGGTCACCGGGATGCCTAGTCCCATGCTTTATGCAAATAAAATCAAAATAACCGCAAACAAAACTCCCCCGGGATTCTTGTTAGTTGGAGGCACTCGTTGTTTCGAGCAAGCCATGATTGATGCTTGTTGGTGGACGGGGAGTATAAACTTTACCATTCTATTTGGGAACCGCCTATAATGTGTGTAGCATGGAAGATATCGAGATCTCTCGGTTGTTATGTTGACAATGAAAGTATACCGCTCAAAATATTATTCTTATCTATTTCAAAACCGAGCTCTTGCACCTCTACAAATCCCTGCTTCCCTCTGCGAAGGGCCTATCTATTTACTTTTATGTCGAGTCATCATCCTCTTATTAAAAAGCACTAGTTGGAGAGCACCTCTGTCATTTGCATGCAGTACTGTTAGTTTACATTGAGTATGACTGCGACTGGATCTCTTTTACCATGAATTACAATGTCTAGTCAGTCCTTGATCTTTAAAGGTGCTCTGCATTTATGTTTTGCGGTCTCAGAAAGGGCTAGCGAGATACCATCTTATCATATCATATCATGATTATTTTGAGAAAGTGTTGTCATCCGAGATTTGTTATTATTGCTCGCTGGCTGATTATACCATTGATATGAGTAAACATGAGACCTAAGTGTTATTGTGAATATGGTTAGTTCATAATCTTTGCTGAAAACCTGAACGCTGGATTTACATATTTATAACAACAACAGCAAATAGAGTTTGTAAAAGTTTTTCTTTATCACTTTCAGTTTATCAACTGAATTGCTTGAGGACAAGCAAAGGTTTAAGCTTGGGGGAGTTGATACGTCTCCGTCGTATCTACTTTTCCAAAACACTTTTTCCCTTGTTTTGGACTCTAACTAGCATGATTTGAATGGAACTAACCTGGACTGACGCTGTTTTCAGCAGAATTACCATGGTGTTATTTTTGTGCAGAAATAAAACTTCTTCGGAATGACCTGAAAATCAATGGAGAATTATTTTGGAATATATAAAAAATACTGGAAGAAAGATCCACGTCAGGGGCCCACACCCCGTCCATGAGGGTGGGGGGCGCACCCTACCCCCTGGGCGCGCCCCCCTTCCTCGTGGCCCCCCTGATGCTCCACCGACGTCCACCTTGACTCCATATATTCACTTTCGGGGAGAAAAAAAATCAGAGACAAGGATTCATCACGTTTTACGATACGGAGCCGCCGCCAAGCCCTAAACTCTCTCGGGAGGGCTGATCTGGAGTCTGCTCGGGGCTCCGGAGAGGGGAATCCGTCGCCATCGTCATCATCAACCTTCCTCCATCACCAATTTCATGATGCTCACCGCCGTGCGTGAGTAATTCCATCGTAGGCTTGCTGGACGGTGATGGGTTGGATGAGATTTATCATGTAATCGAGTTAGTTTTGTTAGTGTTTGATCCCTAGTATCCACTATGTTCTGAGATTGATGTTGCTATGACTTTGCTATGCTTAATGCTTGTCACTAGGTCCCGAGTGCCATGATTGATCCCTAGTACTATCACATAAAGCATTCTTTTCATGATCTATAAGCATGCAAAGTTGATACTCTTCCAAAATCGTGGGATTAACATTAACTAATGTCATGACCTCTCCAAACCCACTTTCATAATTATCACAATAAGATTCAACACCCTCCAAAATAGTGGGATCATTACTTCCTAAAGTTGACACTCTTTCAAACCCACTTTCATCAATATAATCATCATAAATAGGAGGCATGCTATCATCAAAATAAATTTGCTCAACAAAACTTGGGGGACAAAAAATATCATCTTCATCAAACATAGCATCCCCAAGCTTGTGGCTTTGCATATCATTATCATCATGGATATCCAAAGAATTCATACTAAAAACATTGCAATCATGCTCATCATTCAAAAAATTAGTGCCAAACATTCTAATGCATTCTTCTTCTAAAATTTGAGCACAATTATCGGAATCCTTATTTTCATGAAAGACATTAAAAAGATGAAGCATATGAGGTAACCTTAATTCCATTTTTTTTGTAATTTTATTTTTATAGACTAAACTAGTGATAAAACAAGAAACTAAAATATTCGATTGCAAGATCTAAATATATACCTTCAAGCGCTAACCTCCCCGGCAACGGCACCAGAAAAGAGCTTGATGTCTACTACACAACCTTCTTCTTGTAGACATTGTTGGGCCTCCAAGTGCAGAGGTTTGTAGGACAGTAGCAAATTTCCCTCAAGTGGATGACCTAAGGTTTATCAATACATGGGAGGCATAGGATGAAGATGGTATCTCTCAAGCAACCCTGCAACCAAATAACAAAGAGTCTTGTGTCCCCAACACACCCAATACAATGGTAAATTGTATAGGTGCACTAGTTCGGCGAAGAGATGGTGATACAAGTGCAATATGGATAGTAGATAATGGTTTTTGTAATCTGAAAATATAAAAACAGCAAGGTAACTAATGATAAAAGTGAGCACAAACGGCATTGCAATGCTAGGAAACAAGGCCTAGGGTTCATACTTTCACTAGTGCAAGTTCTCTCAACAATAATAACATAATTGGATCATATAACTATCCCTCAACATGCAACAAAGAGTTACTCCAAAGTCCCTAATAGCGGAGAACAAACGAAGCGATTATGGTAGGGTACCTCGATGCTTCCTTGCCTTCAACTCCAAGTCTCCTGGATCACGTTCGTTCCAAAAATCATGCTCCCGAAGGTTTTATTCCGTTTGGACTCCGTTTGATATTCCTTTTCTGCGAAACACTGAAACAAGGGAAAAACAGAAATTGGCACTGGGCTCTGGGTTAATAGGTTAGTCCCAAAAATAATATAAAACTGTTTAATAAAGCCCATAAACATCCAAAATAGATAATATAATAGCATGGAACAATAAAAAATTATAGATACCTTGGAGACGTATCAGCATCCCCAAGCTTAACTCCTGCTCGTCCTCGAGTAGGTAAATGATAAAAATAGAATTTTTGATGTGGAATGCTTTCTAGAATATTCTTCAATGTATTTTTCTCTATTGTGGCATGAATGTTCAGATCCGAAAGATTGAATACAAAAGTTTAATATTGACATAAAAACAATAATACTTCAAGCATACTAACAAAGCAATCATGTCTTCTCAAAATAACATGGCCAAAGAAAGCTATCCCTACAAAATCATATAGTCTCGCTATGGTCTATCTTCACCACACAAAATATTTAAATCATGCACAACCCTGATGACAAGCCAAGCAATTGTTTCATACTTTTGATGTTCTCAAACTTTTTCAATCTTCACGCAATATATGAGCGTGAGCCATGGATATAGCACTATATGTGGAGTAGAATGGTGGTTGTGGAGAAGACAAAAAGGGAGAAGATAGTCTCACATCAACTAGGCGTATCAACGGGCTATGGAGATGCCCATCAATAGATATCAATGTGAGTGAGTAGGGATTTCCATGCAACGGATGCACTAGAGCTATAAGTATATGAAAGCTCAACAAAAGAAACTAAGTGGGTGTGCATCCAACTCGCTTGCTCATGAAGACCTAGCGTATTTTGAGGAAGCCCATCATTGGAATATACAAGCCAAGTTCTATAATGAAAAATTCCCACTAGTACATGAAAGTGATATCATAGGAGACTCTCTATCATGAAGATCATGGTGCTACTTTGAAGCACAAGTGTGGAAAAAGGATAGTAGCATTGTCCCTTCTCTATTTTTCTCTCATTTTTTTATTCGGGCCTTCTTTTTTCTCGCCTCTTTTTTTCGTCTAGAGTCTCCTCCCGACTTGTGGGGGAATCATAGTCTCCATCATCCTTTCCTCAATGGGACAATGCTCTAATAATGATGATCATCACACTTTTATTTACTTACAACTCAAGAATTACAAGGCAATACTTAGAACAAGATATGACTCTATATGAATGCCTTCGGCGGTGTACCGGGATGTGCAATGACTCATGAGTGACATGTACGAAAGAATTATGAATGGTGGCTTTGCCACAAATACAATGTCAACTACATGATCATGCATAGCAATATGACAATGATGAAGCATGTCATAATAATGGAACGGTGGAAAGTTGCATAGCAATATATCTCGGAATGGCTATGGAAATGACATAATAGGTAGGTATGGTGGCTGTTTTGAGGAAGGTATATGGTGGGTTTATGGTACCGGCGAAAGTTGCGCGGTACTAGAGAGGCTAGCAATGGTGGAAGGGTGAGAGTGCATATAATCCATGGACTCAACATTAGTCATAAAGAACTCACATACTTATTGCAAAAATCTATTAGTTATGGAAACAAAGTACTATGCGCATTCTCCTAGGGGGATAGATTGGTAGGAAAAGACCATCGCTCGTCCCCGACCGCCACTCATAAGGAAGACAATCAATAAATAAATCATGCTCCGACTTCATCACATAACGGTTCACCATACGTGCATGCTACGGGAATCACAAACTTCAACACAAGTATTTCTCAAATTCACAACTACTCAACTAGCATGACTCTAATATCACCATCTCCATATCTCAAAACAATTATCAAGTATCAAACTTCTCATAGTATTCAATGCACTTCTATGGCTTTTATATTATTCCTAAAAGAAAATTTCCATGTTTTTCTAAAGGACTCTCAGAATGATTTAAGTGAAGCATGAGAGAAAAATAGTTTCCATAAAACAAATCCACCACCGTGCTCTAAAAGATATAAGTGAAGCACTAGAGAAAAAACTATATAGCTCAAAAGATATATGTGAAGCACATAGAGTATTCTAATAAATTTTCAAATCATGTGAGTCTCTCTCAAAAGGTGTGTACAGAAAGGATGATTGTGGTAAACTGAAAAGCAAAGACTCAAATCATACAATACGCTCGAAGCAAAACACATATCATGTGGTGAATAAAAATATAGCTCCAAGTAAAGTTACCGATAGACGAAGACGAAAGAGGGGATGCCTTCCGGGGCATCCCCAAGCTTTGGCTTTTTGGTGTCCTTGGATTTACCTTGGGGTGCCTTGGGCATCCCCAAGCTTAGGCTCTTGCCACTCCTTATTCCATAGTCCATCGAATCTTTACCCAAAACTTGAAAACTTCACAACACAAAACTTAACAGAAAACTCGTAAGCTCCGTTAGTATAAGAAAATAAATCACCACTTAGGTACTATTGTGAACTCATTCTAAATTCATATTGGTGTAATATATACTGTATTCCAACTTATCTATGGTTCATACCCTTCGATACTACTCATAGATTCATCAAAATAAGCAAACAACACATAGAAAACAGAATCTGTCAAAAACAGAACAATCTGTAGTAAGCTGTAGGTTCCGAATACTTATGTAACTCGAAAAATCCTGGTAAATTAGTAAGTCCTAGGAATTTTTTTTATTAATCTAGTGCAAGTGGAATTGGTATTTTATCGCTCTCTGGTAAAAAATGAAAATTATTCTCGTGAGCGCATACTTTTTGTTTTTTACAGCAAGATCAAATAACAATCACCCAAGAAGATCCTAAAGGCTTTACTTGGCACAAACACTAATTAAAACATAAAAAACACAATCATAACAGAGGATAGATGATTAATTTATTACTAAACAGGAACAAAAAGCAAGGAGCGAAAATAAAATTGGGTTGCCACCCAATACAATGGTAAATTGTATAGGTTCACTAGTTCGGCGAAGAGATGGTGATACAAGTGCAATATGGATAGTAGATAATGGTTTTTTTAATATGAAAATATGAAAACAGCAAGGTAACTAATGATAAAAGTGAGCACAAAGAGTATTGCAAAGCTAGGAAACAAGGCCTAGGGTTCATACTTTCACTAGTGCAAGTTCTCTCAACAATAATAACATAATTGGATCATATAACTATCCCTCAACATGCAACAAAGAGTCACTCCAAAGTCACTAATAGTGGAGAACAAACGAAGAGATTATGGTAGGGTACGAAACCACCTCAAAGTTATCCTTTCTGATCGATCTATTCAATAGTCCGTAGTAAAATAACATGAAGCTATTCTTTCCGTTCAATCTATCATAGAGTTCGTACTAGAATAACACCTTAAGACACAAATCAACCAAAACCCTAATGTCACCTAGATACTCCAATGTCACCTCAAGTATCCATGGGTATGATTATACAATATGCATCACACAATCTCAGATTCATCTCTTCAACCAACACAAAGAACTTCAAATAGTGCCCCAAAGTTTCTACCGGAGAGTCAAGACAAAAATATGTGCCAACCCCTATGCATAAGTTCATGTGGTCACGGAACTCGCAAGTTGATCACCAAAACATACATCAAGTGGATCACGTGATATCCCATTGTCACCACAGATAAGCACATGCAAGACATACATCAAGTGTTCTCAAATCCTTAAAGACTCAATCCGATAAGATAACTTCAAAGGGGAAACTCAATTCATCACAAGAGAGTAGAGGGGGAGAAACATCATAAGATCCAAATATAATAGCAAAGCTCGCGATACATCAAGATCGTTCCACCTCAAGAACACGAGAGAGAGAGATCAAACACATAGCTACTGGTACATACCCTCAGCCCCGAGGGAGAACTACTCCCTCCTCGTCATGGAGAGCATCGGGATGATGAAGATGGCCACCGGAGAGGGATTTCCCCCTCTGGCAGGGTGCCAAAACGGGTCTAGATTGGTTTTCGGTGGCTACGGAGGCTTCTGGCGGCGGAACTCCCAATCTATTCTCATCCTCGATGTTTTTAGGGTATATGGATATATATAGGCGAAAGAAGTCGGTCAGGGGAGCCATGAGGGGCCCACGGGGGTGGGGGGCGCGTCCAGGTGGGGCAGGCGCGCCTCCCTGCCTCATGGCCACCTCGAAGCTTTCTTGACTTCAACTCCAAGTCTCCTGGATCACGTTCATTCCAAAAATCATGCTCCCGAAGGTTTCATGCCGTTTGGACTCCGTTTGATATTCCTTTTCTGCGGAACACTGAAACAAGGGAAAAAACAGAAACTGGCACTGGGCTCTCGGTTAATAGTTTAGTCCCAAAAATAATATAAAAGTGTTTAATAAAGCCCATAAACATCCAAAACAGATAATATAATAGCATGTGCCGCGGTTTCTGATCCACGGACACCTATGGGACCGGCGGACCGGGTCCCTTTTGGTTCGGCGGGGGGCGGAGGTTGCGCAAGGAGCAGATCGAGGCGAAGCACGCGGGCGGCTGGTCGCGCGAGGAGTAAATCGGGGCGAAGCACGCGAGCTATTTACCCAGGTTCGGGCCGCACGGATGCGTAAAACCCTACTCCTGCTTTGTGGTTTGGTATTGATTTCTAGCTCGGGAGCGCGGGGTGCTACAGTGCACACCGGCGACTAGCGAGACTGTGGGCGTTGGAATGGCCTCCTCCCGAAGGCTCTCAAAATGGCCGATCCCCCTCTACGTTGCACACGGGCCTCCTTTTATACTCAAGGGGTTACCGACATAGAGCAACGGGGGCCAAGGGCAAAAATGGAAAGGGTGCCGTGGATAGGCGCAGCTAGGTGCTGTAGTAGACACAGCTACCCGCTACAGTGTTATCATACCTAACCCTGACGGCAGGGGACAAGGGCATTAAATGTCCGTCTGTGTCGCCTAGACAGCACCGAAAGGGACCGCTAGGGACGCCACTGTCTTGGCACGATGGTTGTCTTGTCAGCGCCTGCGTGCCACCGCACGCCCCTAGCTGCACAACCTCCTGCCACGTGCGCTTGGGAGGAGCCCCAGAGCGACACGTGGGTGGATGTGTTGGAGCGCGGGCGTGGAGTGGGGGCTTGCCGTGGCAAGCGCCTTGCCGCGGCCGTCGACTTGTCGCTTCCGGGAGCTTGTCGCTCACCGGGCCTTGTCGGGGCGCGTAGCGCGCCGTGGCAAGTTCCTTGGAATGCCTTGGATGGCCTTCCCGGCAAGCGCCTCCTGCCGGGGCCTTGGGACGCTTCTGGTGGCCTTCCCGGCAAGCTCCTCTTGCCAGGGTCTTGCCTTCTTCCCGGCAAGCTCCTCTTGCCGGGTTCTTGTCTTGAGTACTTTGTTCTTGAATGGTTTTCAAAGGGACCACGGAGGATCTTGGCGGTGACCTGGCAGGCCTTGCCGCGGGACGCTGCGACTGCCCGTGCACAAGTTCGGGGTACTAAGGGTACCCCTACTGTAGAACACCGACAGGAGCCCCCGGGCCTGGGCCAAACACGGTGCCGAGCGCTGTTGGGCCAGGCCCAGAGCACTGCACGGGCATGCGCGGCCTGGGTCACGCCGTATATTTCTCCGCTTCCATCGCGCACGCCCGGAACGGCACGCGTCAAACGCGGCGTCGTGGGTGACGTGGGCGACGCGCGCGCGGGGCTAAGCCCCGCGAGCATGCGTCAAGCCATGATGAAGGGGAACGGCCCACGCCCTCTTCTCCAAACAGAGGTAGGCGTGGGGGCGTGGCGCATTTACTGGACGGGGCCGGTGCGCGGTTTTCGAAGCGCCCACTCCCTGAGATTATGGGGTAGGGCGAGGCCGCCCCATCCGTCGCCTCAGTTCTGCATCCCCGCCACACGGCTCCCATGCACTTGGGATCGCGGACGGTGGGAGCGGGAACCTGGGCCGTTGCGAGCAGAGATGGCGGGTCGGCCCGCCTCCCTGCTCTTCCCGTGCCTTGATTCGCTGAGCGTGGCGGCTGGGCTCCCACTTCGCTCCTTTATAAGGAGCGGGAAGGGAGCACCGAAGCCTGCACTCTCTCGTCTCCTCCTTTCTTCAGCTTCTGCTCCCCTTTCTCTCATTCGTCATGGAGAAAGGGAATCCTGGGCCTTCATCGGTGGCGGCGAGGGTCGCCGCTAGACAGCGCACCCTCCCCTCTTCCTTGCTCGTGGTGGCAGAGCCAGCCATAAGGGGAAGAGGGAGGGGGCGAGGTCGTGGACGAGGTCGAGGACGAGGTCGAGGCGCTCGGGGAAGAGGCGGATGGGGCGACGCGCCAGCTTCGCCCCCGCCGGCGGCTCCTCCCCCCGCGGCGGTCCATATAGGGGACAACCCTTGCGATTTCTTCGTCAAGCTGCACCGGGCGTCTCGTCGTCGCCTCCGGCTTCCAGCTCCGTTCGCGAGCGCGATGGAGTCGGACCCGCCCGAAACTCTGAGATTACACATGAGGGGCTGTGGGATCAGCGGCATGCGAGTCCGCGTGGTGCTCCCAGCCCCTAGTGTGATGTATCTCGATCGAGGGTGGAAGACGTTCGCCCACATCCACAGCCTGATGGAGGGGTTCACCCTCCATTTTAAGCTGGTGGAGGGCGATCTCCTCTCCGTCAAGGTCTTCGGGTGCTTCGGCACCCGGGCGAAGTGCTGCGTGGACAGCTCCTCCGATAGCGAAGGCTCCTCCTCGAGCGAGAGTGACGAGGAGGAGAGCGGCAGTGATGGTGAGGGTGGCGGGCGGCAGGATGGCGGCTCCGACTAGGTGTCGGGCGCCGTCTTGTGCGGCACCGGCGACCCCACCATCCGCGCCGCCGGCTTCTTGAACTCCCCGGGGGCGTCTCCTTGGGCGGCTGGCGTAGGGAGGCCGCGGAAGGGGAAGAGGGCTGGCGACAAGGCCGTCAGGTCGGAGTACGATGGCATGGTGCCCTCGACAGCGCGCTGACGTCCTGCCGCCCCTCCTTCGCACCCTTCTCCCGGCGTCGCCATCACCGTCCGGCCCCCGGGATGTTCTCTTGGTGTCTTCTGGCACCTGTAGCTCGCCTTGGCGCCCCTTTCCCCCTTTCGCCTCCTTGACCTACCTCCTGAAGAGGGGGACAGGAAAGGGATTACGGGCACCTTATCTTTTTAATTGTAAGCCTTTGGGCCTTAGTTGTATCTAGAACTTGTAATCCTCTCTTCATGTTTTTCATCCTCTATGGACTATACCTGTATGGGATGTTTTTTAATGAAAAGGGGATGTTTGCTGGGTTATTTGCCTCGCGGGTTGAACCCACGCCAAGGAACAGACCCTTGGTATCTCTCGGACAGGCATTCCATTCCCCGAGAACAAGCCCCGCCACCTTCCCACGTCGCTTCAACCGTTCTCACGCCTTTGACGGAGGCGGGAACGAGGTGGGTGTGGCCTCCTCGTTTCATCCCTTTGCTGCCGCGACTACGACCAAACTTGGCCCCGGGAACTAGCTCCAGGGCCTAGAGCGAGGGAGCACGGCAGTTTTCGGGAAGAAACGCGGGCTCGCATTCCCCAGTCTATAAGAGGATGCATGAAGAGGGATGAAAGACTTATCTGATATTGCAGCCCCCAGCAACTCTGGCTTGCCGGGGGTGACATCTTGGCATTCGCAGCCCCCGGCATTCTTGCCGGGGCCCAGGTGCCGGCGCGCCCTTCTTCTCCTTTTCGTCTCCAGGTGGTCTGGCCAGGACGTGCGAGCCCTGCGAACGAAGGAAAAGCAAAGGGACGGACACTCGACCTCTAAGCTAGGGGTTAGCCGCTGTTAGGGACTATTGACCCTAACCAAGGACGAGACTCAACCTAGCATGCATGCTATAACCCCGGGGTATGCAGCGCTTCATTCTCTGGTGCTCAGGGTCTGCGCCTGGCTCTGTACAAAGGATTACATGCAACAGCGGCAAGACTTGTACAGAAAGGTGGTTGCCGGACAGGGTCCGACAACCGCGCCTTACGGGTAAAACTTACGAAGATGCTCGATGTTCCAGGAGTTGCTCACTGGAATGCCATCTTCGGTCTCAAGGCGGACAGCGCCAGGCCTTGTGACTCGTTTCACCCGGTAAGGGCCTTCCCACTTCGGCGTCAACTTGTTGGAATTCTTGGCCGACTGAACGCGCCGAAGAACAAGGTCGCCTTCCTCGAGACTCCTGGCATTGACTCTGCGGCTGTGGTAGCGGCGCAGAGCTTGCTGGTAGCGAGCAGCTCGCATAGCAGCCTGGAGACGATCTTCCTCAAGGAGCAGCGCGTCATCTTGCCGCAGCCGCTCTTGCTCAAGCTCATCGTAAGAGAGCACTCGAGGTGACCCGTATACGAGTTCCGTGGGGGTAACTGCCTCTGCTCCATAGACTAGAGCAAAGGGTGTCTGTCTAGTGGCTCGATTTGGCGTCGTTTTGATCGACCAAAGAACCACCGGTAGCTCCTCGATCCAGCTTCTTCCGCACTTGTGCAGCCTGTCGAAAGTTCTGGTCTTGAGCCCGCGCAGCACCTCGGCGTTTGCCCTCTCCGCTTGACCGTTGCTTTTCGGGTGAGCAACAAAAGCGAAGCAGACCTTGGCGCCGAGATCTTGGACGTACTGCATGAAGGTGTGGCTCGTAAATTGTGTGCTGTTGTCGGTGATTATCCGGTTAGGGATCCCGAAGCGGCAGACAATCGACCTGAAGAACTTGACGGCTGACTGTGCGGTCACCTTCCTCACTGGTTCCACTTCCGGCCACTTTGTGAACTTGTTGATTGCGACGTACAAGTACTCAAAGCCCCCGACAGCTCGGGGGACGGGGCCGAGGATGTCGAGCCCCCAGACCGAAAATGGCTAGGATAAAGGGATCGTCTGGAGAGCTTGAGCTGGCTGGTGTATCTGCTTGGAATGGAACTGGCACGCTTCACACTTGGTTACTTGTGCAGTTGCATCCTGGAGGGCTGTTGGCCAGAAGAAACCTTGCCGGAACGCTTTGCCGACGAGTCCTCTTGCGCCAATGTGGTGTCCACATATGCCTCCATGTATCTCTGCCAACAGCTTTTGTCCGTCTTCCCGGGGAATACACCTCAATTTCACACCGTTGAGTCTTCTTCTGTACAGTGTCTTGTCGACGAACTGGTACATACTTGACTACCGGGCTACTCTTTCGGCTTCTTCTTGCTCTTCGGGAAGTTCTCCTGTCTGAAGGAAACGGACAATCTGCTGCGCCCACGTTGGAGCCTGTGGCTCGACAACAAGGACTAAAGGCAACTCTGCTGCCGCGGGAACATCCGCTTCTACGGCGAGAAGCTGTGTCTCTGCCGGAGCTTGACGTTCCCCGACAAGTTTGCCGGGAGCTTCAGCTTCAACGGAACAAACCCTGGGGCTTGCCGGAGCATCTTGCTCCCCGGCGCTCTTGGCGTTGATCTTGGAGATTGCTGCGGGAATATCCGCTTCTACGGCGAGAAGTTGTGTCTCTGCCGGAGCGTGACATTCCGCGACAAACTTGCCGGGAGCTTCTGCTTCAACGGAACAAGCCCTAGGGCTTGCCGGAGCAGACTACTCCTCAGCGCCTTCGGTGTTGATCTTGGGGACCTTCTTGGCGGCGGCTTCGGGAAGCTCTGCCGGCAGGTAGTCACCAGGAGTCAACTTCCTCTTCTTGCTTTGTCCAGTTGATGGTGTTACGGACGGTTGGGTCAGCTTGAGCACAAAGGTCCCTGGTTCCACAGGTAGCTTAAGTGCGGCGCACTTTGACAGGCCATCAGCAAGGGCGTTCTGAGATCTCGGAACGTGCTCCATTTGTAGGCCGTCAAAGCGCTCTTCTAGCTTTCTCACTTCGTCGACGTAAGCTTCCATCAACGGGCTCTGATAATTCTTGTTTACTTGGCGGACGACAAGCTGTGAGTCACCCCTGACAATGAGCTTCTTGATCCCAAGGTCTGCCGCGATCCTGAGACCGGCAAGCAATCCCTCATACTCTGCAGTATTGTTCGTTGCTTGCTCCTTGGGAAAGTGCATCTGGACTATGTACTTGAGGTGCTCTCCGGTGGGCGCGATAAGCAGCACACCAGCGCCGGCGCCTTGCAGCGAGAAGGCACCATCAAAGTACATCAGCCACTCTCTGCTTGCTTCTTTGCCGGGGATGCTCGTCTCCGGAATTTCTTCATCCGGAGTTGGCGTCCATTCCGCTATGAATTCTTCCAATGCTCTGCTCTGGATAGTTGAAGTGCTTTCAAACTTGAGACCAAAGCCTGACAGTTCCAGTGCCCACTCAACAATCCTGCCCGTCGCTTCTGGATTCTGCAGTATCCTCTTCAGCGGAAAGCGAGTGACAACTGTGATCTCATGTGCTTGGAAGTAATGGCGCAGCTTTCTCGAGGCCATGAGAAGGCCGAAAAGCAGCTTCTGCACACCAGAGTACCTTGACCTAGCCCCCTGCAGGAGGGAACTGACAAAGTAAACTGGGCGCTGCACCATTTTCTTCCGCGCCTCCTCATGCATCTGCGCAGATCCATCTTTGTCGGGACCAGAGCTTGTCAAGGAAGTCCCCTGCTTGTCGCTGGATGTGCTCGCCGCGGTTGCTGGCTCATCATCTGCCTCCCTCTCTGCTACCAACGCAGCACTAACCACTTGATTGGTTGCCGCTATGTACAGCAGCAACTTCTCTTGCAGCTTAGGCGCGACAAGTATTGGAGGGGAGGACAGGTATCTCTTCAGGTCTTGCAGCACAGCCTCCGCTTCCGGAGTCCATTTCATTGGACCTGCCTTTTTCAATAATTTGAAAAACGGCAGGGCGCGCTCGGCAGACCGAGAAATAAACCTGCTGAGAGCAGCCACGCAACCGGCAAGTTTCTTTACATCCTTGACGCGCTTTGGTGCTTCAATTTGCTCAATGGCCTTGATCTTGTCGGGGTTGGCTTCAATTCCCCGCTGAGACACGAAGAACCCGGGAAGCTTGCCGGAGGGAACTCCGAACACGCACTTCTCTGGGTTGAGCTTGAGGCTGATCTTGCGCAGATTTGCGAAGGTCTCGTCCAAGTTTTGGATCAGGGTTGCTCTGTCCTTGCTCTTGACCACTATATCATCCATGTAGGCTTCCACATTTCTGTGTATTTGTGGCTCAAGAGCAATATGGACTACTCTTGCAAATGTCGAACCAGCATTCTTTAATCCGAAAGGCATCCGTACGAAACAGTACGTGCCACATGGAGTAATAAATGCGGTCTTCTCTTCATCCTCCTCTGCCATGAAGATCTGATGATACCCGGAGTATGCATCAAGAAATGAAAGCAAATCACACCCAGCTGTGGAGTCAACAATCTGGTCAATGCGCGGCAAAGGAAATGGGTCTTTGGGACAAGCTTTGTTAACATCAGTGAAATCGATGCAAAGCCTCCATTTCCCGTTTGCCTTGCGCACGACTACAGGATTGGCCAACCACGTGGGATGGAGCACTCCTCTGACGAGGCCTGCTGCTTCCAGTTTCTTGATTTCCTCCGCAATGAATTCTTGGCGCTCCACCGCCTGCTTCCGGACTTTCTGCTTGACGGGCCGCGCATGAGGACAAACGGCAAGGTGGTGCTCAATCACTTTCCTGGGAACACCGGGGATGTCAGACGGTTGCCATGCAAACACGTCGACATTCGCCCGCAGGAAAGCAACGAGCACGCCTTCCTATTTAGGATCAAGCGCGGCACTGATGGTGAAGGTACCACCAGTGCCATCCTCCTTGGCGGACACCTTCTTCGTCTCTGGTGGAGCCGCCATCGTCTTCTTGTGCTTGCCGGTGGAGCTCGATGGTGCGTCCTCGACGGTAGCACAGCACTCCGAAGAGGCGCGCTTGCCGGAGTGGGCATCAGAGCTTTTGCCGGACTTGGTCTTCTTGCTGGTGGAGCTCGATGGTGTGTCCTCGACGGCAGCACAGCACTCCGAAGAGGTGCGCTTGCCGGAGTGGGCATCAGAGCTCTTGCCGGCCTTGGTCTTCTTGCCCCCGGGAGCTTCACCGACAAGTGGACGGCGATCTGCCGTGGCTGCTGCTTCCCGGTAGATCTTGTCAGCACAGATAAGCACATCCTTCCTGTCGCCAGGGACAGAGATGACGCTTATCGGGCCTGGCATCTTCAGTATGTTGTATGCATAATGAGAGGCCGCCATGAACTTGGCGAGTGCTGGACGGCCAAGTATCCCGTTGTAAGGCAATGGGATGTCGGCAACGTCGAACGTGACCCTCTCAGTCCTGAAGTTCAGCTGGCTGCCAAATGTTACCGGTAGCGTGACCTTCCCCTTCGGCTTGCTCCTTCCCGGATTGATCCCTTGGAATGTGCCGGTCTCTTCGAGCTCGCTGTCGGGGATCTGGAGTTTTTGGAGCACAGCGGAGGAGATCAGATTCAAGCCGGCCCCGCCGTCAACTAGCATCTTGGTGACTTTGAGGTTGCGGATAGTTGGTGACACCAACATCGGCAAGCACCCGACTGCGGTTGTGCGATCGGGGTGATCCTCAATGTCGAAGATGATAGGCGTGCTGGACCACTTCAGAAGCTTGCGTGATTCGATAGGTGGTTCTGCTGCATTAACCTCCCGCACCCACTGTTTGAGTCGGCGGCGCGAGGTATGCAGAGAAGCACCACCGTCAACACACAAGACCTCTGTGGCTTTCTGAAACTCCTGCTCGCTGGTCTCGACATCATCCAGGTCTTCGTCGCTGTCGTCGTCGTCTTCATCCTTGTCGCGACCGCGGGGAGGCCTGTCTCCTTGCCGCTGCTTGGCCTTGCCGCGGCGTTCTCCCTGGACGGTGCGCTTCTGGCCGGATTTCTCGGCACGCCCTTGGGCTCTCTCCTTGTCGCGCCGCTCGTACTCAGCCCTCTGTTGCTGGACGAGCTGCTCGACTTTCTTGCAGCTCTGGAGGTCATGGCCCTTGGTGCGGTGAATCTTGCAGTATTGCTTGTCGGAGCCGTCCTGCTTGTCGGCGGCGGCCACGGCCTGGCAGTTGGTGCATGCGGCAACCTCCTTGCCGGAGCTACCAACTGTAGCCTTCTTGGCGCCACCTTCGCTGCCGGACTACTCAACGACTAGCAGCTCTTTGTTCTGCTTCTTCCTGTTGTTGCGCCGCCGGCTTTTCTTTGCTGGGGCAGCATCTTCACTGTCAGATCCTTCCGCTCCAGTCTTTTCTCCGGGGAGTCTCCTCCCTTCCTCAGCACGCGCACATTTGTCGGCCAGGGCGTACAGCTCCCTGACGTCCCTAATCCGGCACATCGCCATCTCCTCCCGCATCCTGCGGTTACGCATGTTCTGATGGAATGCGCTGATGACCGCGGCGGGGTGGACGTCTGGGATGTTGTACTGTACACGGCTGAATCTTTGGATGTACTTGTGCAGGGGCTCCCCTTCCTTCTGGACGAGCAGATGGAGATCGCTCTCTTGGCCATGAGGTTTGTGACCGCCTGTAAAGGCGCCGACAAACTGATGGCACAGCTCAGCCCAGGAGGATATGGAGTTGTCCGGCAAGTGCATGAGCCAGGACCTGACGTTGGGCTTGAGCACCAACGGGAAGTAATTGGCAAGGATCTTGTCGTCCCGCCCCCCAGCAGCCTGCACCGCGATGGTGTAGATGCTGAGGAACTCTGACAGATGCGACTTGCCGTCATACTTCTCCGGCACATCCGGCTTGAAGTTCTTCGTACTGGGCCACTGGACTTGCCGCAGCTCACGAGTGAAGCAGGGCAACCTACCGTGTACGGCAAGTCGCCTGGTTCCCGGCGCATGCATGTCGACAGAGGGCCCAGCGTGCTGGTCTGACTGACATCGCGCCTCTCTTCGACGCTCGATACGAGTGCGAGCATCTTCCTGCTGTCGTTCTTGAAGAACCTGGCGTTGATCGCGACGAGCTCGCGGACCCGACGACGCGGTGGAGTCGCCGTCGAGGTGGATCCGGCGGGTCGGCAATCTTGGCCTTCGGGGTGGGGAGTGCACGGAGGTTGCACCCCCACCGGTCTTGTCGTCACCGGTTCGTGCCCGGCTGACTCGCTGCGGCTGCGATGTGGTCGGCTGCCGAGGAGTGTCGCCGTTGGCAAAGCCGATGAGACTCTGGATAGTGGCCCTCCAGTCGTCGATCTTGTCCGGCGCTGGAGGGTAGTCTAGGAGCAGCTGAGCTCGCGCCAGAGCTTCGGCTGCGGTGGCGGGCGGCGGTAGCGAACGGTGCGAGGAGCGGGATAAGCTCGGACTTCTAACTATGTTAGAAGGAGCAGTATCTCGTCCAGGCGACCGCGTCTCGCTCGCGCCGGCTTGTTGACGCGCATGGTGGACCTGGGCGCTCCGGGATCCACCAGCTCGATCTTGATCCAGCGAGCGCATGGTACCGTGAGTACCATGACGCTGCCGGTCCCGCGCCTCCTGAGATGGGCGCGGTGCATGCACGGACGCCGAGGTCTTGGAGTGCGCCCGGTCGTTGTGGGAGCCAGCCACGCCACCGATGGGCAGCGCAGCCTTGCCCTGGGACCTGGCAGCACCGTGAGTTCCCTCGTCGATGCGTGCCCTTCCGCCGGTGCCTGCCCCACCATCCGTTTGCTCCGGCGGTGGGTGGCTCGGCGCGGACGGAGCAGCTGCCTCCGAAACTTTCTTCTTCGGCGGCATGTTGATGAAGATGGTGAAGATCGATGAAGAAGATGAAGATCTAGCCCGCGAGAACGCCGGATCTGATTCACACAACTTCGACGCCCCCCTACCTGGCGCGCCAGAGATGCCGGGGTTTCTGATCCATGGACACCTATGGGACCGGCGGACCGGGTCCCTTTTGGTTCGGCGGGGGGCGGAGGTTGCGCAAAGAGCAGATCGAGGCGAAGCACGCGGGCGGCTGGTCGCGCGAGGAGTAAATCGGGGCGAAGCACGCGAGCGATTTACCCAGGTTCGGGCCGCACGGATGCGTAAAACCCTACTCCTGCTTTGTGGTTTGGTATTGATTTCTAGCTCGGGAGCGCGGGGTGCTACAGTGCACACCGGCGACTAGCGAGACTGTGGGCGTTGGAATGGCCTCCTCCCGAAGGCTCTCAAAATGGCCGATCCCCCTCTACATTGCACACGGGCCTCCTTTTATACTCAAGGGGTTACCGACATAGAGCAACGGGGGCCAAGGGCAAAAATGGAAAGGGTGCCGTGGATAGGTGCAGCTAGGTGCTGTAGTAGACACAGCTACCCGCTACAGTGTTATCATACCTAACCCTGACGGCAGGGGACAAGGGCATTAAATGTCCGTCTGTGTCACCTAGACATCACCGAAAGGGACCGCTAGGGACGCCACCGTCTTGCCACGATGGTTGTCTTGTCAGCGCCTGCGTGCCACCGCACGCCCCTAGCTGCACAACCTCCTGCCACGTGCGCTTGGGAGGAGCCCCAGAGCAACACGTGGGTGGATGTGTTGGAGCGCGGGCGTGGAGTGGGGGCTTGCCGCGGCAAGCGCCTTGCCGCGGCCGTCGACTTGTCGCTTCCGGGAGCTTGTCGCTCACCGGGCCTTGTCGGGGCGCGTAGCGCGCCGCGGCAAGTTCCTTGGAATGCCTTGGATGGCCTTCCCGGCAAGCGCCTCCTGCCGGGGCCTTGGGACGCTTCTGGTGGCCTTCCCGGCAAGCTCCTCTTGCCGGGGTCTTGCCTTCTTCCCGGCAAGCTCCTCTTGCCGGGGTCTTGTCTTGAGTACTTTGTTCTTGAATGGTCTTCAAAGGGACCACGGAGGATCTTGGCGGTGACCTAGCAGGCCTTGCCGCGGGACGCTGCGACTGCCCGTGCACAAGTTCGGGGTACTAAGGGTACCCCTACTTTAGTACACCGACATCATGGAACAATCAAAAATTATAGATAAGTTGGAGACGTATCAATGACCGTAGTTTGAGGAGTTCATGTATTCACAATGTGTTAATGCTTTGGTCTAGTACTCTATTGAAAGGAGGCCTTAATCTCCCTTAGTTTTCAATAGGACCCTGCTGCCACGGGAGGGTAGGACAAAAGATGGCATGCAAGTTCTTTTCCATAAGCACGTATGACTATATTCGGAATACATGCCTACATTACATTGATGAACTGGAGCTAGTTCTCTGTCACCCTAGGTTATGACTGTTACATGATCGATCGCATCCGACATAATTCTCCATCACCGATCCAATGCCTACGAGCTTTTCCTATATTGTTCTTCGCTAATTTACTTTTCCGTTGCTATTGTCACAATCACTACAAAACCCAAAAATATTACTTTTGCTATCGTTACCACTACTATCATATTACTTTGCTACTAAATACCTTGCTGCAGATATTAAGTTTCCACATGTGGTTGAATTAACAACTCAGCTGCTAATACTTGAGAATATTCTTTGGCTCCCCTTGTGTCAAATCAATAAATTTGGGTTGAATACTCTACCCTCGGAAACTGTTGCGATCCCCTATACTTGTGGGTTATCATGCACACACATTGAACAACATAGCTGATATAACTACATATTGTGGACATATTGTGAACAACAGAGCTAATATAACTTGAACCAAATAACTTGAGTAGCATTAAAAAACCCAATCTTTGAGCACTAAAAACAAATCTAATAAGCATCATGGCATTAAAAACCCCAATCTGTTCACAACATTTAGCATTTTTGCAATGAATTTATCCAAATCTAAAAACAAATCTGAAAACCCCAATCATTGCAGCACCTAAAATCATAGTTCACAACATCTAGCTAGCATTTTTGCAACCAATTTATCTAACAAACCCTAGTCCAAAAACCCCCATCACCCCAACCCATACAAAAAAACCCGGCCCATCCGTCAAACCAATTACTCTAACCATCTGAACTGCTATATGAATCACAATCGAACTAACTCTACAAGTTAAGCAAGTGCAAATGAATACCTGCTCCTCCACGACAGGCGGCACAATGGGGGCATCGGGATGGACTGCACCGCTCGACACCGTCACCTTCTGCAGCGATGAGGCGGAGCCTGCCACATTCGCAGCGGTTGCGAGTTTCCCCGCACCGCCGACTGATACGTCTCCAACGTATCTATAATTTTTGATTGCTCCGTGCTATATTATCTACTGTTTTGGACATTATTGGGATTTATTATCCACTTTTATATTATTTTTGGGACTAACCTATTAACCGGAGGCCCAGCCCAGAATTGCTGTTTTTTTCCTATTTTAGGGTTTCGAAGAAAAGGAATATCAAACGGAGTCCAAACGGAATGAAACCTTCAGGAACGTGATTTTCTCACCGAACATGATCCAGGAGACTTGGACCCTACGTCAAGAAATAAAGGAGGAAGCCACGAGGTAGGGGGGCGTGCCTACCCCCCCAAGCACGCCCTCCACCCTCGTGGGCCCCCTGTTGCTCCACCGACGTACTCCTTCCTCCTATATATACCTACGTACCCCCAAACGATCAGAGACAGAGCCAAAACCCTAATTCCACCGCCGCAACCTTCTGTATCCACGAGATCCCATCTTGGGGCCTATTTCGGAGCTCCGCCAAAGGGGGCATCCATCACGGAGGGCTTCTACATCAACACCATAGCCTCTCCGATGAAGTGTGAGTAGTTTACCTCAGACCTTCGGGTCCATAGTTATTAGCTAGATGGCTTCTTCTCTCTTTTTGGATCTCAATACAATGTTCTCCCCCTCTCTTGTGGAGATCTATTCGATGTAATATTCTTTCTTGCGGTGTGTTTGTTGAGACCGATGAATTGTGGGTTTATGAGCAAGATTATCTATGAACAATATTTGAATCTTCTTTGAATTCTTTTATGTATGATTGGTTACCTTTGCAAGTCTCTTCGAATTATCAGTTTGGTTTGGCCTACTAGATTGACCTTTCTTGCAATGGGAGAAGTGCTTAGCTTTCGATTCAATCTTGCGGTGTCCTTTCCCAGTGATAGTAGGGGAAGCAAGGCACGTATTGTATTGTTGCCATCGAGGATAACAAGATGGTTTTTTTATCATATTGCATGAATTTATCCCTCTACATCATGTCATCTTGCTTAAGGCGTTACTCTGTTTTCATGAACTTAATACTCTAGATGCATGCTGGATAGCGGTCGATGAGTGGAGTAATAGTAGTAGATGCAGGCAGGAGTTGGTCTACTTGTCTCGGACGTGATGCCTATATACATGATCATACCTATATATTCTCATAACTATGCTCAATTCTTTCAATTGCTCAACAGTAGTCCGTTCACCCACCGTAAAATACTTATGCTCTTGAGAGAAGCCACTAGTGAAACCTATGGCCCCTGGGTCTATCTTCATCATATTAATCTTCCAATACTTAGTTATTTCCTTTGCTTTTTACTTTGCTTTTATTTTACTTTGCATCCTTATCACAAAAATACCAAAAATATTATCTTATCATATCTATCAGATCTCACTCTCGTAAGTGACAGTGAAGGGTTTGACAACCCCTTATCGCGTTGGTTGCGAGGAGTTATTTGTTTTGTGCAGGTACGAGGGACTCGCGCGTAGCCTCCTACTAGATTGATACCTTGGTTCTCAAAAACTGAGGGAAATACTTACGCTACTTTGCTGCATCATCCTTTGCTCTTCAAGGAAATCCAACGCAGTGCTCAAGAGGTAGCAAGAAGATTTCTGGCACCGTTGCCGGGGAGGTTCGCGCAAGTCGAGATTTGACTCCCGACAACGAGCCATTTCTGGCGCCGTTGCCGGGGAGTCTACGCAAAAGTCAACATACCAAGTACCCATCACAACCCTTATCTCCCGCATTACATTATTTGCCATTGCCTCTCGTTTTCCTCTCCCCCACTTCACCCTTGCCGTTTTATTCGCCCCCCCTCTCTCTCTATCCTCCCTCTCTTTTTCTATTTGCCTCTTTTTTACTTTTGCACTTTCTGCCATTATGTCTAAAATTGGGGAAATTATTGTCGATATGGACAATAATACTATCATGAAAAATTCTAATGCTCCTGCTGAAGAACCCCCTATATTACATACAAAAAAATTCCGTATTGGTAGTGGTAATATTATTGGAAAAGGAGTTATCCAAGATTTATTTACTTGTGCCGGTGCTTTGCCTTCTATGGGTAGTTCTATCCTTCATAGAACTAGTAGTCTTGCAGACGCTATTGCCATGCTTGTAGTTGAACTTGAAAGACAATTCATGCACATGCACCCTTGCATACAAAGGATTTTTCTAGAATTTTCTAATATTGAGCATTCTTCTGTTAAGCGTGCCGCTACGATATTTTTGGCTCATGAGTTCAGATTCATAATAAAAGAGGCCAAAGAAATCTTTGCACATTATAGGATGGACGCTTGCCGTCCTCCCATAGAGGCTATCCTTTTTTATCAAGAAGAAATAATGCGTTTTCAATCCCTAGACTATGTTGCTTTCAATGAAAATCTTAGAAAAAGGGTTCCTAACAATGTTTTAGTTGATAGAATTTCTGAACTTAATGATGATTTGGCCATTCGAAATAATGAACTAGGATATTCTCTTGAGTTTAGGCTCACAAAGTTCTGTCAAAAGAATATTTATAATGATGAATTGGTTGTGCAACAAAAGGGCCAAAGGAGGAACCTATACCTCCAAGGTTGATCTTGGGGACTTCTGTCCCATTAAATTTAGCCCTTTTGATTACTTTTGCTTGTCTCAAAGAAAACTTGCTGCCGAACGTAGAGAATATGAAAAGATTTTTAATGATCTATCTTACTATTATGGCAATACCTAGATCTATCCTTGCTTTTTATGCCTAGCTAGGGGCGTTAAACGATAGCGTTTGTTGGGAGGCAATCCAATTTTATTTTCATTCCTTTCCTTTTGCTCCTTTTTAGTAATAAATAATTTACATAGCCTCTTTTTTGGTTGTGTTTTTGTGTTTAATTAGTGTTTGTGCCAAGTAGAACCATTGGGAAGACTTGGGGGAAGTCTTGTTATCTTGCTGTAAAAAACAGAAACTTTAGCGCTCACGAGAACTGCTGCCATTTTTATTTGTAAAGTTCTATTTAGTTAATTCTTTTTGCAGATGATTAATAGATAAATTCCTCACGTCCAGCAATTTATTTTAGAATTTTTGGGGTTCCAGATCTCGCGCCAGCTACAGATTACTACAGACTGTTCTGTTTTTGACAGATTCTGTTTTTCGTGAGTTGTTTGCTTATTTTAATGAATCTATGGCTAGTAAAATAGTTTATAAACCATAGAGAAGTTGGAATACAGTAGGTTTAACACCAATATAAATAAATAATTATTTAATTATAGTACCTTGAAGTGGTCTTTTATT